>NW_025978417.1:0-6528 GCF_021869965.1 Rhincodon typus | reverse complement strand
CTGATGCTGCCTGGCCTGCTGTGTTCATCCAGCTCTACACCTTGTTACCAACAGTCATGATTGCCATTCAGCAAGGAAGTAAAGAGTCAGTGGAAGTGTTAGAAAATTCACATGATCAGGGCAAATGAGGAAGTTAGTCTACAGTACTTGAGAACACTGAACATGTTTTGGAGGGACTAGTGAAGTCAATGATCATTCTGTCACAAGAAAATGGAATGCAGAGTGAGTTAGGAAGCACTTTAGCTCCAAATGCAGCAAAATAGGTTTGAGCTGACAAATGGCAAGTAACATTCATGCCCGACAAATGCCAGGCAATGAATATCTCCAACAAGACAAAATCTAACCATTAACCCTTGACATTCAGTAGCATTGCTATCATTATCAATATCTTGGGGTTATCATTGATCAGAAATTGACTAGCCACATAAGCCCTGTGGTTACAAGTGTAGCTCAGAGGTTTGGAATCCTGCAGTAGGTTATTCACCTTCTGACTCTGCAAAGTCTGTCCATCATCTGCAGTCACAAGTAAGAAGTATGATGGCATGTGCTACACATGCATTGAGTGCAACTCCAGCAACCCTGAAGAAGCCTGACATCATCCAGGACAAAGCAACTCACTTGATAGGCACAACATCTACAGATATTCAGTCCCTCCACCATCACTGCACAGTAGCAGCATTTTGTCCCATCCACAAGATGCACTGCAGAAATTTACAAGAGTCCTTATACTGCATGCTCCAAACACACAACCTCTACCATCTAGAAGGACAAGTGCAGCAGATACATGGGAACATCAATACTTGCAAATTTCCCTCCAAGCCCCTCACCATCTAGACTTGGAAATATATTGCTGTTCCTTTCGGTTAAACCAGATTAAAATCCTGGAACTGCCTCCCCACCAGCGTTGTGGATTATACTACACCAAGTAAACTGCAGTGGTTCAAGAAGGCAGCTCACCATCCCTTTCTCAAAGGCAACTAAGGATGAGTGATAAATGCTGGCCCAGCCAGTGACACACACGTCCTATGGATGAATAAGAAAATAGGAACCACCAGGAATATATCAGTATAGAATGAATAAAATCTAGCAGAGAACCAGAAACTAAATCCAAATAAGTAGACTGAATGCTAAAAAGGAGATAGCTCACCTCTTCTTATTTTCCACACTTGGCTGATAGATCAGACCACTAAAAACATTAGCTGAGCAGGGCAATCTGTTTTGATGAGGCAAGTGAATTTTGACTGTTCTTGACTGACATCTTTAAGTGGTTGCAATACATTGTTATTTCTGTGATCTTTTTTGTCAATATCTCAATGTTTATTGGAGCAAGATTAAGAATTGGGATTTGTTGTTGATACTTTACAGGATTGTCTGATGAATACTTTCATAGTATTGTAAGAGATTTTTTCAAAGAATTTTTCTAAATTGGCATTTCTGTTCTCAGCTTGCCATTGCTACTATGCAGTTTATTGTTTATTTAATAGGGCAGACTGGATGAAAGGGCATTGATGGGCATGAAAAAATGGAGTCTGTGGGGTGTAGTTAGGGGCCCTGAGTTGGCATGGAGATGACACAGGAAGTTGTGAGGTGGGCATGATTTAGCATTAGGTTGGTGTAGAGAGTAGGAGAGCTCATAGGGATTGGTGGGACCTGTGAAGTGCTGTTAGGGGCAAGAACTACAGGGCTTTGTGGCTTTTCATAGAATCCCCACAGTGCAGAAACAGGCCATTCAGCCCAACAAGTCCATACTGAATCCCCAAAGAACATCCCATCTAGACCCACAGCCAATCCACCCTACTTGCACATCCCTAGGCGCTATTGGCAATTTAGCATGGCCAATCCACCCAACATGCACATCTTTGGACTGTGGGAGGAGACCAAGCACCCAGCAGAAACCCAGGCAGACACAGGAAGAATGTGCAAACTTCATACAGACTGTCGCCGGAGGCTGGAATTGAACTCATGTCCCTGGCACTGTGAGGCAGCACTGAGCCACCACGCCACCCTCTGTCAAATACATCAAAGTCCCATCCAACCAGCCCACATTGGCACTTGCCCCTCTGGCACCTAAGATCTGCTTTCAGAGTAGGGGGCCTTACCCCATGCCAAATCAGCTCTCACCAAAGCAAAATTGCTGTGAGAAGTCACTTTAAATTGAGGCAGTTCTGCTGAATCAGGAAAAATCCCAGTTAGAGATACCCAGCTCAGTGGTGAAAATCTGACTTAGGATGTCAGATTTTACATGTTACATGTAATGGACGTTACATGTCCAGCAGTGAGGAGTCCACAACCATGTTTTTTGCCCCACCTCCCGCATAATGTTTGGCCCAAGCAATCTGTTAATTTAGCGACAGTGGAGGAGTCATCAGGTGCTGTAGTATTAGAGCTGAGTGTCGTCAACATGCATGTGAAAAGTAATGCCATGAATTATATGATGACACCAAGGGGGAGCATGTCAATGAAAAGTAGGACAGGGCCAAGGATAGGTCCATGGGTGCACCAAAGATAATAGGATGAGTGAGGAATGAGATACCATTGCAAATGATTCTCCTGCTATAATTAAATTGATAAGAACGGATGTGAGAGCAGCCCCATCAACAGAAGACAGATGTTGAAGAAGGATGGTGTGACCAACCATGTCAGTATTAGGAGACAGGTCAAGAAGGGGGAGGAATAAAGGATTAACTTTGTCACTGCCACATTGGAATTACTTATGACCATGATACAAGTTGTTTTGGACCTGTGGACTGAGGATGGGACAGAAATCCTAGATTCAATCATATTGCTCTAGGAAAGATGTGCAGGGATTTAATAAATAACAAACATCTTTCCTCATCATCAAAACATTCCTCACTCTGCATGTTGCCTAAGGCTTATAGTTCGGGTTTGATTGTAGTTTGCATGAACCTTGCATTTCTGCCTAAGAACACAATTCATAAATCACATGCACCAGAGGAAATGAAAATCTGTGACATTGTGGCAGAAATCAGACACTGCCAAATAGGAGTAGACTTTAATCAGATTGCGAGTGAATCTTAGAGAGCTTTCAGAAAAGTGTCAACAGGACATTATTTCTGATCAAAGTTTCAGGGAAACACAGAGAATGCAACGTAAACAGATACCATCTTGTGATCTTAAACATATGACAAATTACTTTCCTTAACAAGAGCATCACTGTTGTCAAAAGGTCAAAGGTGGAAGCCATTAATGTGCTTTACCTCAAGGGAGAAGAACTCTGGTGGATTTTGTTCAACTTTTCCTTGCAGGCCATTTCAAACAGATCATGTTGTCTCCTGGATTCTTTCTACGTGGATTAATTCATTGTATTTAAAATATTAACATATATTGTTTAGTCTGTTTGTCTAAAATCAGTCAATAAACAAACAAAACAAATGCTATAATAATACCAAACACAATACGGGCTTTGTTTTTCCTTTGTATTATTGTATTATTAATTATTCCCCTCTGTTACATTACAGGAAATGTTGTATGATCTGGGTAGGCCAATTATACCATTTGCCTCTCGTGCTGAATTTTCTAATATTATGCTGTTGACATGCAATAAATCTGCTCAGTATAGTAATATTCCTGGAAAGATGCATCTGTTAAAAATTGTTATTCACAATATTTATGCATTGTTACATTTATTCTGTCTGCTTCCCTTTACCCTAAATTTTAGCTTTTAATTGGTGTTATTCATTATGATTTGCTCTAAACCTAATCTTTCATCTTAATTTGTTTTAAAGTGCAAATTTTTGGAAAACCTCGTGAATGTATTTGAGCTTCATCAATCAACTGCCTAGTCAGAGTCTGGGATTTCTTTCTTGTCAAATTTGTATCTAAATGGTTGCAAAACTGATTTAAAGTCCAGTTTTCCATTTAACCTGTGTTGGATGCATTCCATTTTAGATCGGACTGAATGGCGAATGTGACCGTTTGGGTCTTGATGCTTTCATTTGGCAACAAAAAAAAAAGGAATAGCAAAGTAATTTTTCAACAACTTTGTGACAAAATAAATATATTAAAATCTCAGTTTTTGTTTAAATGTATGCAATTTTATCAGTAGGACAGATGTCATTAGGGAATGGAAGTTAACAACTGTAGGAGAGTCGCAGATGGACCTTGTAGAGGTTTATAAAATCATGAGGGGCATAGGTAAGGTGAATTGAAAGGTCTTTTCCCTAGTGTTGGGGAGTTCAAAACTAGAGGGCGTAATTTTAAGATGAGAGGAAAAAGATTTAAAAGCATCCCGAGGGCAACTTTTTCAAACAGAGCGCAGTTCGTATTGGAATGAACTTCCAGAGGATGTGATAAGTGCCGGTACAGATACAACATTTAAGAGACATTTGGACAGGCATGTGAACAGGAAAGGCTTAGAGGGATATGGGCCAAATGCAGGCAAATGGAATTATATTTAGTTTGGGAAACTTGGTCGGCATGGGCGAGTTAGACTGAAGGGCCTAGTTCTGTGCTTTATGACTCTATACCTTTAAAGCACTCCAGTGTCAGCTACTGCTTGATCCAACTGTTTGTTCTTTCCCAAAATTGTGCATCTCAGTAAGCTCTGAATAACAGAGGTAGCAAGCATAAAAACATAAGACATTTAAAAGATAAGAAAAGGTTTTCAGCCCGTTAAAACCCATAGGGTGGCATGGTGGCTCAGTGGTTAGCACTGCTACTTCACACTGCCAGGGACCCCGGTTTGATTCCAGCCTTGTGTGACTGCCTTGGTGGAGTTTCCACATTCTCCCTATGTCTGCATGAGTTTCCTCCTACAGTCAAAAGTTTGCAGATTATGTGGATTGGCAATCTAAATTGCCCATAGTGTCCACAGATGTGTAAGCTGGGTAAATTAGCCATGGGAAATACAAGGTAAAGTGGATGGGATAGGATGGGTGTGTCTGAGTGGGATGCTCTTTGGAGGGTCGGTGTAGATTTGATGGGCTGAACAGCCTGCTCCCACACTGTAGGGATTCTATGATTCTATACCTCTGATACTTCAATATCTCCAACCTCCAATATTATTCCTTAGCCTATTATTTGAAATATTTTTAACATCAACTTTCTGTTTACTTCTCATAACATAAAAGAAAGTTCTTTGATCCCATTTGTATGATTTACCTTGAAGTAATACCTTGGGCTCACATGATCAACACAAAAGAGTATCAGAATGAATAAACTTGTATTCTCTCATTTGATGGCCTTATTATAACAAAATATGGCATCACCATGCTTTCACTATGGGCAAGTCAACACATTATCCCTCCCCCCACCTTACTGAATAGTCAAATAGCATAAATGCAACATTCCATAAGTAATTTTGTGATTTGGCACACATATAGCATAAATAGAATATTCAACTGTTGGCATTGAAAATTATCCTGTTCTTTCATTGTTCATTCTCTTCTTCATACTCAGTGCCTGCAGCACTCCTAAACTTTGGACTTCTGCCATTTTCAAAAGAATGCTCATACGTCACTCTCACATCATCTATATATATTATCTTTCCTAGACACAGCACAGGGAAATCTATACATAGTCATAAGCAATTCATCAAATAGAGACAAAATGAAGGAGGCAAACAGTTCTGTTAGACTTTTTTTTTCATAGTACTCAATTTGAGAAGCTCGCAAAACCTTGGTGGTCTTTTGAGACAACAAGGTGCAGGGCAGGATGAACACAGCAGGCCAAGCAGCATCATTGGAGCAGAAAGGCTTTTGCAGTGTTGCCAGGTCGTTGCCTGTTAAAAGAAATTCTCACTCAATTGCTTTTATTTTAAAACAAAATACTGACTGGTTATGAGCCATAAGAAAACAGAACAAAAGATACTCAACAACAAAACAGAAATTGCTGGAAAAACTCAGCAGGGTTGGCAGCATTTGTGGTGAGAAATCAGAGTTAACGTTTCAGGTCCAGTGGCCCTTCCTCAGAGCCAATGGTAGCTAGGAAAAGAGTTGTTTTTTTATGCAGAATAAAGGGTGGAAGGAGGGGGTAAGGAGTAAATGATAGGTGACGATTGAGCCCAAAGAGAGGCCAGAAACGTTAACTCTGACTCATCTCCACAGATGCTGCGAGACCTGCAGAGCTTTTCCAGCAATTTCTGTTTTCTTTTCCGATTTCCAGCATCTGCAGTTATTTTGCTGTTTTTTCAAAAGACACTCAATATCATTTAACAATTTACATGTCATAGTAGGACTAGTTTGCCCAACTTCCAGCAAGAAGAGGATAATTAGCAGCTATTGAAAATTGCACCTTTCAAGTCCACAAGATGTAGTATGATATTTGCACCTGGGTGAAACAACCAAGAGTGATATTAAACTGTGCAACTGCCAGAACTCCAGTCAGTTCTCAGCAACTTTCCCAGCTCCCTCTGGATCAATTGTGTTCAGCTTAAACAATAAAATTTCATAAATTAGAACAAAAGGATAAGTTTTAAAAATGTATTAGAAATTTAAAGCAGGTCTGGTGGTGTTAATAAGGGAAAATATATTAATGCCTTGGCTAAAGATTTAGGGACTTCATCATCTC
>NW_025978416.1:0-6529 GCF_021869965.1 Rhincodon typus | reverse complement strand
GCTTCTAGGCCCGAAACGTCAGCCTTTCTGCTCCTATGATGCTGCTTGGCCTGCTGTGTTCATCCAGCTCTGCACCTTGTTCTCTCGGATTCTCCAGCATCTGCAGTTCCTACTATCTCTGATTCAAGTGGTTTCCTAATGCCTGCTTTGAGATCAGACAGTCTGTAACTGGAACACACAAATTGGTTTGAAAAGAAACAACAGTGTCTACAAATTGAGGTTTTCTGTTTGGCGGTTTATGACAGATTCAGATACTGAAGCAGGGGTCTGAGAATATAGCAGAGACTCCGAAACTGTATGTGTTATATAGTTGGGTGGAACAGAGAGCTAAGACAGGGAGGGACTGTGCATTGGTTAACATCCACCGCTGCTGGTTCAGAATTAACAGAGCCCACCAGTATGTTTAAAAGGGTTGGGAAGGGAGTCCTCGAGGATTCTGCGTCATCAGAATTGTTGTTGCCTGAGAGAGAGAGGATTTGTGAATGTGCATCTTGTTGTTAACCATGTCTGAAAACATCAGATGGAATATGGCTGTTGATGCTTGTGAGTCAAGAGCTAGAATGATTGAGTGGTAAATGACAGAGCTTACAATGCAGAGGTCAAGTCAAATAAATTGAGATTTCACGTGGTACAACCTGAAGCAATATGACTTCTCATAACAATATGAGGTATATCTGTATTGTATCGACTCTTTGAAGTGACATTTACACTTTTATTTGAAATATTTTACTCCTGTTAATCAACGCTGGAATTTATTTGATTCTGATCAGTTTGCTTCAATAAACGTGTTTAAAAAATTGAAACCTTGTCCATCAGTTGCCTTTGAAGTTGAAGGCATTCTTTTAAGTTATTGATCTCTACAGAAATCCTAGCAGGAGTCTGTCATGCCACCCCCAAGATAAACTTTCAACATCATTTTAGAATATATGATTACAAAATAAAGGAGCAGGAGTAGGCCATTTGGCTCATCGAGCCTGTTCTGCCTCCAATAAGATCCCAGTTGATCCGATCACATCCTTAACTCCATCTTTCTGTCTGCCTCCATAATCCTCAGTTCCTTTGTAGATCAAAAATCTATCTAACTCAGCGTCGAATACTGTCAATGTCTCAGCCTCCACAACTCCCTTGGGAAAAGAATTCCAGAGACTACCGACCCAGTGAGAATAGAAATTCCTCCTTTTCTCAGACGTAAATGGGAGATGCTTATTTTTAAACCATGTTTCCTGGTTCTCAATTCCTCCATGAGAGGAAACATCCTCTAAACAGCAATCGTGTCAAGCGTCCTCAGAATTCTCTTTGTTTGAATAAGGTCACCTCTCATTTTACTAAAATCCAATGAATACAGGTCCAACCTGCTCAAACATTCCTCAAAAAACAATTCCTTCATCCAAGGACTCAGCCAAGTGAACGTATTTTAAGAGTAGTGTGCGTGTGGAATGCGCTGCCGGCGGTGGTAGTGGAGTCAGATACTTTAGAGACTTTTAAGCGACTCTTGGATAGGCACATGGAGGATAGTAAAATGTAAGGTATGCAGGGTAGTTTGATCTTAGTAGGATAATAGGTCGGCACAACATCGTGGGCTGAAGGGCCTGTACTGTGCTGTACTGTTCTATGTAAACTGCAGGTGGTGCAAGTATTCTCCTCTGGGAGTAGGCCTGATGCAGTCTCGCCAATACCCTATATGGTTATACAAGACTTTCTTCTGTTATACTCTATCTCCCAGCAATGAAGGATAACATTCTACTTTCCTTCCTAATTATTTGCTGTTCATGCTTGCTATCTTTTTGTAAATCATGTTCAAGGACACTTAGATTCCTTTATACCACAGCAACCTGCAGTCTCACTCGCTCTATATAAATAATAATTTCCTTTTCTAGTTCGACATTATTCTATGCTATTTCTACAGTTTCCCACATAATACTCCCATCTCCCAAATTTTCTGCCCACTCAATTTACCTAAATGACTTTTCAGACTCTGTCTGCTAATTACAAAACTGCTTTCCTAACTATCTTTGCAATGTTAGTAAATAGCTACAATACAGTTGGTCCCTGAGCCAAGTAATTCATATATATTATAAATAGTTGAAGTCCCAACGCTAATCCCTCTCATACTCCACTACTTACTGTTAGCCAGCTGGAAAATGACCAATTTATACCAACTGTTTCCTCACAGTTAGCCAAGCCTCTATCCATGCTAATAAATCGGCCCCCAACACAGTGAGCTCTTGTACAGTGCTATCTTATGTGGTAGCTCATTGAATACCTTTTGGAAATCCAATTACACTACATCTACTTGTTTCCCTTTATTCACTCTGTTATGTCTTCAAACAAATCTAAGTAATTTGTCAAACACTATTGTTCTTTCAAAAAATTATGCTGACATTAGCTGATTGGACTGTTATTAACATTTTTCCAATGATAGAGTTACACAGCATAGAAAAGGACATTTAACCCATCAAGTCTGTCCTGACCTAACTACACTAATCACACCTTCCAGTACTTGGCCGATATCCTTGAATGTTATGACATTTCAAGTGCTGATTCATGTACTTCTCAAATGTTGTGAGATTTCCTGCCTCCACTATCTTTCCAGAATGTGCATTCTAGATTTCTATCTCCTCTGTATGAAAATAAGTCTTCCTCCAATCTCCAATAGACCTCCTGCCTTTCACCTCATTATTGACCCTTTAACTAAGGGAACAGTTATTTCCTATTCCCCCATCAATGCCCCTTAATCAGGTCCCACCTCAACTTTCTCTGCTCCAAATAAACAACCTGAGCCCATCCAGCCTCTCTTCATAACTGAGACGCTCCAACTCAGGCAACATCCTGGTAAATCAACTCTGCACCCCTACCAGTGCAATCATATCCTTCCTAAACTGCACATAGTACTCCAGCTGTGGCCTAGCCAAAGTTCTGTACAGCTCCAACACATCCTCCCTGCTCTTATAATCTATGCCTCGATGAATAAAGACAAGTGTCCTGTATGCCTTCTTAGCCCCTGCATTAGTCTGTCCTGCTGTTTTTTTTAAGGTTCTATGGGCAAGCACCCGAAAATCCCTCTGTTCCTCCGAGATTCCTAGTGTCTTACCATTCACTGAGTACTCCCTTGTCTTGTAACTTCTTCCAATGTGCATCACCTCACACTTATCAGGGTTTAATTCCATCTGCCACTGATCTGCCCATCTGACAAACCCGCCTATATCTCCCTGTAACCTATGACCTTCTTCCTCACTGTAAACCACCCAGCCAATCTCCATGTCATCTGCAAACATACTTATTAATCCACCTCCCACATTCACATCTATGTAATTTATATCTTTAAAAAATAAACAATAAGGGGCAGAGCACTGATTCCTAAGGAATGCCAATGCACACCAGGCTCCAGTCACATGAAAAGCCTCTGACATCTCCCCCTGTTTCCTGCCACTAAGCCAATGCTGGATCCATCTTATCAAGTTACTCCGGATCCCATGTTCTTTCACCTTCTTAATCAGTCTCCCACGTGGAACCTCATCAAAGGCTTTGCTGAAATCCATATAAACTACATCAACTGCACTTCCTTCATCTATACACTTGAACACCTCCTTGAAAGGCTCAACCATGTTTGTTAGGTATGACCGCTCTCTGACAAAGCCATGCTGACTATCCCTGATTAAACCTCGTCTCTCCAACTGGAGATTAATTCCATCCTTCAGAATTTTTTCCAATAGCTTCCCCACCACTGATGGGAAACTTGCTGGTTTGTAATTCCCTGGTTTATTTCTACCACCCTTCTTGAAAAGTGGAACCACATTAGCAGTCTTCCAGTCCTCTGGCACCTCCCTGTGGCAAGAGAAAATTAAAAATTTGGGTGAGGGTCCCTGTGATTTTCTTCTTCATCTCCCACAGCAGCCTGGGATATAACTCATCTGGACCTTGAAATCTGTCCACTTTTAAGCCTGCAAAAACCCCCCAATATATCCTCACTCCCTCCAATAATCAGCTCAAGTCCCTCTTCCTAAATTCTGTATCTACATCTTCCTTCTCCCAAGAGATGACAGATATGAAATACTCCTTACACCCTACCACTGTCCTCTGGCTCCACACACACACCAATGTCCCCTTGGTCCCGAATGGGCCTACTCTTTCCCTGGTTATCCTCTTTCCTTTAACACACTTGGGATTCTCCATATTTTTACCACAGTTTCATGCCCCTTCTTTGCTCTCCTAATAGCTTTAAGATGCCCCTGCATTTTCTATACTCCACTAGGACCTCTGTTGATTTGCTCCCTTTGTACCCGCTAAAAGCCGACATAAAGATGCTAAAGTTAGTTAAGATAACTGGCCCATATTTCCTGCTTTCTGTCTTCCTCCCTTCTTGAATAATGGCATTACATCTACAATGTTTTCCAATCCAACAGAACCTGCCCACAATCTGGGAAATGTTGGAAGATAATAACCAACCTATCCCCTATCTCACCAGCCAGTCCATTGATGAAGGCCATCAAATTCAGGGGACTTAATCAGACTTTAGTCCCATTAGTTTTCCCAATACTTTTCTTGAGCAACCACGATGGTTTAAAGCTTCTTCCTCCTTCCTGATTTTTGTTTTCTCCTGTTCTTGGGATGCTTTTCGTGTCTCTTGTATCTTCCACTCTAAAGATAGATATAAACTATTGGTTCAACATCTCTCCTTGTTTTCCATTATTAGTTCTCCAAACCTACTGGATACGGGACCAGTGCTCACTGCCCTCACATATTCTCAGAAGCATTTACCACGTGTTTTTATTTTTCTTGCTGATTTTCTTTCATATTCTAATTTTTCCCTCCTTTTCGTTCAGTTATCCTTTATTGTTTTCTAAAATGTTTCCAATTTTTTGGTTTATTACCAACCTTTGCAGCATTATAATTTTTTTCATTTAATGTGGTACCCGTTCTTAATTTCCTTGGTTATTCACAAATTGTGCATTTTTTCTTAGAGTCTTGATGTCACAATGTCCCATAGCACTGGGCCTATTGAATCCTCAGCTATCCTTGAGCAGAAAGACACTCCTGACATCAACAGCTATGGCACAGGATGCTTCTCTTCACTACTGAAGGTTATCTCACCTTCCCCTCATACTCCTAAGGTTGGTTAGTTTGCCCTTGACAAATATTGACGTTAGACAATATGACCAAGAGATCTCAAGTACACTGCTACCACGGAAGTGAAGATAATCTGTGAACAACAAAGGTTTGTCATTCCTTTCTCTGCATTCAGTCATAAATGAAGCTATAACTGAAAAACTTAATTCCACACCAAGTCAAATTCCACTGATATAACTGCAACTTTTCAGTAAAATGTTGAACAAATAATTAACTTAAGTTCTGTCACTTTTATAAGGACAGAAAGACCTGCCTTTACATAGCTTATTTCATGACCCAGTACATCGGAAATTGTTTCACAGTTAATTAAGTGTTTTTGAAGTGAAGTCACTTTGCTAATGTAGGAAGCATAGAATGTTGTCATGCTGCATAAACTGCATTGGCAATAAATGTCCTGAAACCACTAAATGTTAGTGAGTAGGGCCCCACAAATCCAGAACTGTTTAATAATTTCAGGGTAATGAAACACATGAAACTCTCATTTCAATATTGCTTAACTTTCGATGAGATCATTTGAAAACAATGCTGCTTTAATCAGACTTTGTGCTGTAATCATTAAAGAATGCCTTTAGCAAAAATCACCGAGATCAAAGGTTCTCTATGGGGAAAAAGTTCAAATTTTGCACCGTATTCCTTTTGACAACCTATACAGACTTAAGCATCCTGTTCTATACTACATGCCAACGTTTTACTCTGGACTCAAAGTCAGGAACATCCATGCCTCCATAAGCATGAAAGTCCCCAGACCATCATTATTTCATTCTGGGGGCTGTTAACTGGGGTCCAGCCAGTTACTGGGGTCCAACCTGTGACCCACGAAAACAGAGTACAGAGGCAGCCACAGAGGCTGCTATATTCCAAGGAGAGCTGTGAGAGAGGCTTTGACACTTGTAAGAAAAAAAGAATAAAAATCAACCCTCTGCTCCTCACCATTCTGAGCCCCACACACAGTCCCATGTTCCATCTGTGCCAACTCTTGCCCCATGACCTCTCATACCCTTCATATCAAATTGTGCTCTTGATAACCCCTGTGACAAACTATGATCCCAATCACCCCCATGATCCCTCATGACGAATGCCAGACTATGCCCCCAACACCCATGGCCTCTCACACTCACCCCCTCATACCTCCTACACTCTAACTCAGTGTGAACCCATGTCCAGCATTCACCACCTTTTGCTCTTAGAACCTCCATGCCAACTCACACAGTAACCATCACGGGTAGATATAAGAAGCCATTCTGAGGTGAAAAATGATAAAATACAGATTTTATTTTTAAAACAGTCTTATTCAATAAAACAAGTACATTTACTGAATCAGAGATAGTAGGAACTGCAGATGCTGGAGAATCTGAGATAACAAGGTGTAGAGCTGGATGAACACAGCAGGCCAAGCAGCATC
>NW_025978415.1:0-6530 GCF_021869965.1 Rhincodon typus | reverse complement strand
TTTTTCCATAATCTGTCTACATATTTGTACCTCTATCTCACGCTCGCTGTTGGGAGGCCTGTAGTACAGCCCCAACATTGTTACCGCACCCTTCCTATTTCTGAGCTCTGCCCATATTGCCTCACTGCTCGAGTCCTCCATAGTGCCCTCCTTCAACATAGCTGTGATATCCCCTTTGACCAGTAATGCAACTCCTCCACCCCTTTTACCTCCTTCTCTATCCTGCCTGAAGCATCTATATCCTGGGATATTTAGTTGCCAATATTGCCCTTCCCTCAACCAAGTCTCAGTAATAGCAATGACATCATACTCCCAGGTACTAATCCAAGCCCTAAGTTCATCTGCCTTACCCACTACACTTCTCGCATTAAAACAAATGCACCTCAGACCACCTGCCCCTTTGCATTCATCATCTGCTCTCTGCCTCCTCTTCCCCTTTGTCACACTGACTTCATTATCTAGTTCCTTACAGGCTTTAGTTACTACCTCCTTATTGTCCGCTAACCTCCTCATTTGGTTCCCATCCCCCTGCCACATTAGTTTAAAGCCTCCCCAGCAGCATTAGCAAAAGCAGCCCCTAGGACATTGGTTCCAGTCCTGCCCAGGTGTAGACCGTCCGATTTGTAATAGTCCCACCTCCCCCAGAACCGGTCCCAATGTCCCAAAAATCTGAACCCCTCCTTCCTGCGCCATCTCTCAAGCCACTTATTTATCCTGCCTATTCTTTCATTTCTACTCTGACTAGCACGTAGCAATCCTGAGAATACTACCTCTGGGGTCCTACTTTTTAACTTGGCTCCTAACTCCCTAAATTCTGCTTGTCAGACCTCATCCCATTTTTTGCCTATATCATTGGTGCCTATATGCACCACGACAGCTGGCTGTTCACCCTCCCACTTCAGAATGTCCTGCAGTCGATCTGAGACATCCCTGATCCATGCATCTGGAAGGCAACATACCATTCAGGAGTCTCAGTTTCGACCACAGAACGGCCTATCTACTCCCCTTACAATCGACTTCCCTATGGCTATAGCCCTTCCACTCTTTTTCCTGCCCTTCTGTACAGCAGAGCAGTCCACGGTGCCATGAACCTGGCTACTGCTGCCTTTCCCTGATGAGCCATCTCCCCCAACAGTATCCAAAATGGTATACCTGTTTTGGAGGGAGATGACCGCAGGGGACACCTGCACTGCCTTCCTGCTTTTTTTTTCTGCCTTTTCCCTTTCTCCCTCAGCAATCCTAATCTGCAGTTTGACCAATTTGCTGAATGTGCTATCCACGATTTCCTCAGCATCGTGGATGCTCCAAAGTGAGTCCATCCACAGCTCCAGAGCCATCATGCGGTCTAACAAGAGCTGCAGCTGGACACACTTCCTGCACGTGTAGGAGTCAGGGACATCAGCCGCGTCCCTCAGCTCTCACATTGAGCAAGAGGAGCATAACACGGGTCTGGGATCTCCTGCCATTTTTACTCTTAAGCTGAACTTAATCCTACTATAATATCAAATACTAGATAAATGAAATGAAAAAAAAATTGTACCAAATCACTCTACTTACCAGTACACGATTAAAAAAAACAAAAAGTAAAAAAAAGAAAAACACTTACCTTATCAAGACACTAGAGTCCTCTTTTTCTGGATGAGACAAGATGATGAGAAACAGAGAATGAGAAATGGAGTATGAGAAACAGTGAATGAGAAACAGAGGGCAGGAACAGAGGGACAGAAAGAGAGGTGCAGAAACAGAGCATGAGAAGCAGATGGTCAGAAACAGAAAATGAGAAACTGTGAATGAGAAACAGAGGATAGGAAACAGAGGTGCAGACACAGAGAAGAAGGAAGAGATCATGAGAAACGGGGGGCACAAACAAAAGTGCAGAAACAGAGGGGCAGAAACAGCGCATGAGAAGCAGATGGAGTATGATAAACAGAGGATGAGAAACAGAGTGCAGAAACACTGGGGTAGAAACAAAGGATAAAAAACAGGCAATGAGAAACAGAGGGGCAGAAACACAGGATGAGAAGCAGAGAATGTGAAAAAAAACGGAAGAGAAACAGTGAATGAGAAACAGAGGGAAGAAACAGAGCTGCAGAAACAGAAGTGCTGAAAGAGAAGATTGGAAACAGAGGTATGGAAACAGAGCATGACAAGCAGATGGTCAGAAACAGAAGATGACAGAAATTGACTGAGAATCATTGAATGAGGACCACAGAATGAGACACAGAGGGGCAGAAATAGAGGGGCACAAACAGAGCATGAGAAGCAGATGGTCAGAAACAGAGAATGAGAAACAGTGGAAGAGATACAGGGATTGAGAAGCAGAGGATGAGAAACATCAGATGAGAACCACAGAATAAGAAACAGAGTTTCATAAAGAGGGGATGAGACCAGAGGATGAGGAACAGAGAATATGAAACAAAGAATGAGAAACAGCGAATGAGAAACAGAGGGCAGAAACAGAGCTGCAGAAACCAAAGTGCTGAAAGAGAGGGATGGAAACAGAGGTTCAACAACAGAGCATGAGAAGCAGGTGGTCAGAATCAGAGGATGAGAAACAGGGGATGAAAGACAGAGTGCAGAAACAGAGGGGCAGAAAAAGAGTATAAGAAACAGAGGATTAGAAATAGTGAATGAGAAACAGAGTGCAGAAATAGAGGATGAGAAACAGAGTTGGAGAAACACAGGATGAGAAACACTGGGGTAGAAACATGGGATGAGAAACATAGGATGAGAAAGTGAGAAACAGAAACAGAGGATCAGAAACAGTGGT
This sequence comes from Rhincodon typus, assembly GCF_021869965.1. NCBI lineage: Eukaryota > Metazoa > Chordata > Chondrichthyes > Orectolobiformes > Rhincodontidae > Rhincodon > Rhincodon typus. The sequence goes on along the minus strand of NW_025978415.1, from coordinate 3,760 downwards.
GCAGAAACAGAGAATGAGGAAGAGAGCATGAGAAACAGAGGGGCAGAAACAGAAGTGCAGAAATAGAGGGGCAGAAACAGAGCATGAGACGCAGGAGGACAGAAGCAGGGGATGAGAAATAGAGTATGAGAAACTGAACGGCAGAAACAGAGAATGTGAAACAGAGGATGAGAAGCAGAGGGGCAGAAATAGAGGGTGAGAAACAGAGGATGAGAAAGACAGGAAGAGGAGTGGAGTGGTAGAAACAGAGTTTCAGAAACAGAGGGGCAGAAACTAAGGTACAGAAACAGAGGATGAGAAACAGAGGATGAGAAACAGAGGGGCAGAAACAGAGGAGGACGAACAGTGGATGAGAAACAGGGATTGAGAAACAGAGGATGAGAACAACCGAAAAAGAACGGAAGGGACAGGAAAAAAGGATGAGAAGCATTTCACCAGAAACAGAGGGTGAGAAACAGTGAATGAGAAACAGAGTGAAGGAACAGAGGGGCAGCAACAGTGGATAAGAAACAGAGGATAAGAAACACAGGATGAGAAGCAGCATGGCAGAAAAAGAGGATCAGAAACAGGCTGAGCAAAACAGTGGCAGAAACAGAGGATGAGAATCAGCTAACGAGAAACAGAGGGGCATAAACAGAGCATGAGAAGCAGTTGGGCAAAAACAGAGGATGAGAAACAGAGGATGAAAAAAAGAGTGCAGAAACACAGGGGAAGAAATAAAGGATAAAAAGCACACAATGAGAAACAGAGATGCAGAAACACAGGATGAGAATCAGTGGGACAGAAACAAAGGTTCAGAAAAAGAGGATAGGAAAAAGAGGGGCAGAAACAGGGGATGAGAAACAGTGGACGAGAATCAGATGGGCAGAAACAGAGGGGCATAAACAGAGGATGAGAAGCAGATGTTCAGACACAGAGGATGAGAAACAGTGAATGAGAGAGGATAGGAAACAGAGGAGCAGAATCAGAGAATATGGAAGATAGCATGGGAAACAGAGGGGCATAAACAGAAGTGCAGTAATCGAGGGTAAGAAACAGAGCATGAGAAGCAGGTAGTCATAAACAGAGGATCAGAAACCGTGGCACAGAAATGCCAGATGAGTAAGAGTGTGGCAGAAACAGAGTGTCAGAAGCAGTGGATGAGACGAGAGGATGAGAAACAGAGGCAGAAACAGAAAGGCAGAAACAGAGCTGCAGAAACAGAAGTGCTGAAAGCGAGGGGAGGAAACAGAGGTGCAGAAACAGAGCATGAGAAGCAGATGGTCAGAAACAGAGAATGAGAAACAGTGGATGAGATACAGAGATTGAGAAGCAGAGTATGAGAAACATCAGATGAGAACCACAGAGTAAGAAACACAGTTTCAGAAAGAGAGGATGAGACCAGAGAATCAGAATCAGAGAATGTGAAACAAAGAATGAGAAACAGTGAATGAGAAACAGAGGGCATTTTCAGTGCTGCAGAAACAGAAGTGCTGAAAGGGAGGGTTGGAAACAAAGGTGCAGAAACAGAGCATGTGAAGCAGATAGTCAGAATCAGATGGTGAGAAACAGGGGATGAGAGTCAGAGTGCAGAAACAGAGGGGCAGAAACAAAGCACAAAAAACAGAGGATAAGAAATAGTATATGACAAACAGAGCACAGAAACAGAGGATGAGAAACAGAGATGGAGAAACACAGGATGAGAAAAACAGAGGCAGAAACATGGGATGAGAAATATAGAATGAGAAAGTGAGAAGCAGAAACAGAGAATTAAAAACAGTGGCGCAAAAATGGTGGGTGAGAAAGAGTGTGGCAGTAGCAGAGGGCAGAAAGAGAAGGACAGAAACAGAGGTTCAGAAACAAATGATGAGAGCAGAGGATGAGAAACTGAGTGATAGAAACAAAGGAGGACAAACAGAGGAGTGGAAACAAAGGATGAGAAACAGAGGATGAGCAACAGAGGTGCAGAAACAAAGAATGAGGAGGACAGCCTGAGAAACAGAGGGGCAGAAACAAAGCATTGAGAAACAGGTGGTCAGAAACAGAGGATGAGACACAGAGCATGAGAAACGGCGTGGCAGAAATCGAGAATGTGAAACAGAGGATGAGAAACAGAGGGGCAGAAACAGAGGTGAGAAACAGAGGATGAGACACAGAGGATTAGGAACACAGTGGTAGAAACAGAGTATCAGAAACAGAGGATCAGAAACGAAGGTGCAGAAACAGAGTGGCAGAAACAGAGAAGGAGAAACAGTGAATGAGAAACAGAGGATGAGCAACAGAGGTGCAGAAACAAAGAATGAGGAAGAGAGCATGAGAAACAGAGGGGCAGAAACAGAGCATGAGAAGCAGGTGGTCAGAAACAGAGGATGAGAAACAGTGTGAGAAACTGTGTGGCAGAAACAGAGAATGAGAAACAGAGGGGCAGAAACCTAAGAGGATGAACAGATTTTGAGAAACAGAGGGGCAGAAGCAGAGGAGGTGAAACAATGAATGAGAAATAGCTGATGGGCAACAGAGGTGTTGAAACAAAGAATGGGGAAGAGAGCATGAGAAGGAGAGGGGCAGAAACAGAAGTGCAGAAAAATGGGGGCAGAAACAGAGCATGAGAAGCAGGTGGTGAGAAACAGACAATGGGAAAGAGAGGATGAGAAACACCATATAAGAAACTGAGCGGCAGAAACAGAGAATGAGATACAGAGGATGAGAAACAGAGTATGTGAATCAAAGAATGAGAAACACTGAATGAGAAACATAGGGCTGAAACAGAGCCTCAGAAACAGAAGTGCTGAAAGAGAGGGATGGAAGCAGGTGCAGGAAAAGAGCATGAGAAGCAGTTGATAAGAAACAGAGGATAAGAAACAGGGGATGAGAGACAGAGTGCAGAAACAGAGGTGGAGAAACACAGGATGAGTAACACAGGGGCAGAAACATTGGATGAGAAGCATGGGATGAGAAAATGAGAAGCCGAAACAGAGAATCAGAAACAGTGACGCAAAAATGGTGGATGAGAAAGAGTGAGGAGGAGCAGAGGTCAGAAAGAGAAGGGCAGAAGCAGACATTCAGAAACAGAGGTTGAGACCAGAGGATGAGAAAGAGAGGGGCAGAAACAGAAGACGACGAACAGGGAATGAGAAACAGAGGGGCAGAAAGAAAGGGTGAGAAACAGAGAATGAGAAACATAGAATGAGGAACAGATTGGTAGAAACAGTGGTTCAGAACAGAGGCACAGAAACAATGGTGCAGGAACAGAGGACGTGAAACAGAGTGGTTGAAACAGAGGAGGAGAGACTGAGGTTGAGAAAGAGGGGCTGAAACAGCAGAGGACGAACAGAGGATGAGAAACAGAGTGGTAGAAACAGAGGATAAAAAACAGAGGATTAGGAACAGAGTGGTTGACACCGAGTTCAGAAACAGAGGGGAAGAAACTAAGGTGCAGAAACAGAGGATGAGAATCACTGGATGAGAAAGGGTGAAATGCAGAAACAGAGGATCAGAAACAGTGTTGCAGAAATGGCGGATGAGAAAGATTTTGGCAGAAATAGACGGCAGAATGAGAAGGGCAGAAACAGACGTTCAGGAAGAAAGGATGAGATCAGACGATGAGAAACAGAGGATGAGAACTACAGAATAAGATACAGAGTGGCAGAAAGACCGGATGAGAAACAGAGTATGAGAATCACAGGATAAGGAATGAATGGACAGAAAAAATGGATGGGAGGCAGTCGGTCAGACACAGAGGCTGAGAAACAGAGGATGAAAAAGTGAGCGGCAGAAACAA
>NW_025978414.1:0-5000 GCF_021869965.1 Rhincodon typus | reverse complement strand
CTGTGTTTGAGTATGTGTGTGTGTCTGTGTGTGTGTGTGCATGTGTGTCTGTGTGCCTGTGTCTGCGTGTCTGTGTGTGTGTGTCTGAGTGTGAGTGTCTGAGTGTGTGTGTGGGTGTGTGTGTCTGTGTGAGTGTGTGTGTTTCTGTGTGTGTGTGTATGTGTGTCTGTGTGTGTATGTGTGTGTGTGTGTGTGAAAGTGTGTGTGCGTGTAAGAGTGTGTGTGTGTGTCTGTGTGTGACTGTGTGTGAGTGTGTGTGTGTGTCTGTGTGTGTGTGTGTATGTGTGTCTGTGTGTGAGTGTGTGTGTGTGTGTGTGAAAGTGTGTGTGCGCGTCTGTGTGTGTGTGTAAGAGTGTGTGTGCGCGTCTGTGTGTGAGTGTGTGCATGTGTGTCTGTGTGTGTCTGTGTGTCTGTGTGTGAGTGCCTGTCTGTGTGTGTCTGTGTGTGTGTGTCTGTGTGAGAGTGTGTGTGTGTGTCTGTGTCTGTGTGTGTGTGTGTGTGTCTGTGTGTGTGTGTCTGTGTGTCTGTGTATCTGTGTGTGTGTGTCTGTGTGAGTTTGTGTGTGTGTCTGTGTGTGTGTGTGTGTCTGTGTGTGTGTGTGCGTGTCTGTATGAGTTTGTGTGTGAACATAGAACATAGAACATTACAGCGCAGTACAGGCCCTTCGGCCCTTGATGTTGCGCCGACCTGTGAAACCAATCTGAAGCCCATCTAACCTAAACTATTCCATTATCATCCATATGTTTATCCAATGACCATTTAAATGCCCTTAAAGTTGGCGAGTCTACTATTTTTGCAGGCAGGGCATTCCACGCCCTTACTACTCTCTGAGTAAAGAACCTACCTCTGACATCTGTCCTATATCTATCACCCCTCAATTTAAAGCTATGTCCCCTCGAGCTAGCCATCACCATCCGAGGAAAAACGCTCCCACTGTCCACCCTATCTAATCCTCTGATCATCTTGTATGTCTCTATCAAGTCACCTCTTAACCTTCTTCTCTCTAATGAAAACAGCCTCAAAACCCTCAGCCTTTCCTCATAAGACCTTCCCTCCATACCAGGCAACATCCTGGTAAATCTCCTGCGCACCCTTTCCAATGCTTCCTCATCCTTCCTATAATGCGGTGACCAGAACTGTACGCAATACTCCAAGTGCGGCCACACCAGAGTTTTGTACAGCTGCAACATGACCTCATGGCTCCAAAACTCAATCCCTCTACCAATAAAACCTAACATACTGTACGCCTTCTTAACAACGCTATCAACCTGGGTGGCAACTTTCAGTGATCTATGCACATGGACACCGAGATCTTTCTGCTCATCCACACTACCAAGAATCTTACCATTAGCCCAGTACTCTGTATTCCTGTTACTCCTTCCAAAGTGAATCACCTCACACTTTTCCGCATTAAACTCCATTTGCCACCTCTCAGCCCAGCTCTGTATGTCTGTGTGTGTGTGTCTGTGTGTGTGAGACTGTGTGTGTGTGTGTCTGTGTGTGTGAGACTGTGTGTGTGTGTGTGTGTGTGTGTGTGAGAGAGTGTGTGTGTGTGTCTGTGTGTCTGTGTGTGTGTGTGTGAGAGAGAGAGACTGTGTGTGTGTGAGTGTGTGTGTGTGTCTGTGCGTGTGTGTCTGTGAGACTGTGTGTGTGTGTGTGTGTGTGTGTGTGTGAGTGTGAGACTGTATGTGTGAGTGTGTGTGTGTCGGTCTGTGTGAGTCTGTGTGTGTGTGTGTGAGTGTGTGTGTTTCTGTGTGTCAGGACCCATGCTACACCAAGGCACTCCTTCCACTCCGTCTCCCCCTCTTCCCTTTATCCCACCTGTCTTTCTGTCTCTGTTTCTGCCTCTTTATCTGTCCCCTCTCTCTCTGTTCCCCTCTTCCCTCTGTGCCTCCCTCTCCCTCTCTCTCTGTCCCCTCTCTATCTCTCTGTCCCCACCTCTCTTTCTCACTGTCACCTCCCTCTTCCTGTATCTGTTCCCCCTCTCCCTCTATATGTTCCCCCTCCCTTGTCTTTCTCACTGTCCCCTCCCTCTCTCTCTATCTCTATCTCTCTGCCTCTCTCTCTCTGTCCCCCTTCTCCCTCACTGGCCCCTCTCTCTCTCTTTCTGTCCTCTCACTTTCTTTCTCTCTCTGCCCCTCTTCTTTCTCTTCTCTCTGTCCACCCATCCCTGTCACTCTCTCTCTCTCTTTCTCTCCATTTCCGTACCTCTCTCCCTCCTTCCCTCCTCGCTCAAAATCAAATCAAAATGACCAGATCCTCCCCTCCCACACCCCTGCAAATTGACAGAAACGGAGGGAAGAGCTTGCCCAATGGGACAGCATCGGGCAGAAGGGCTGGGGGGAACCCTCGGGGCATCGCCGGCACCATTCTGCTGGACGGCAGGGATGGACAGCCCCGGAGACGGCAGTATGCAAGGGGCGAGGGGGTGGAAGGGAGGGCGGTGTTCAGTTTGCAGAGCTGGAACCCTTCGATCTCAATGTCAGGAAGCAGATTAATTAAGATTGCACAAGACTGCAGTCAGCGCATCTCGAAATCAGAACATCCTCATTTACAAGGTCGGTGATGAAACCTTTAGATTCGACCTTGCGTCTCTGAGATCATTAAAACCGAGTAGGGCAGCCGACTGTGAGGAACAAAATCCACTGCTGGCTTCAGATGGTACGTGACAGGGTGCACGCCAAGTGGGAGTCACTTTGGACAAAGCGCGATCAGACGCAAATTCACTGACGCTGTGTTTGATTAGCAGACAGCGATTATAATGGCAAGCTCACCCTGGTTCACTGCTCAATGAATGTCAAGTGCACACCAGAGATGTCCCTGACACTGGAACGCACTAATTAGAGGCTCGTGTAACTCTTAATATTCATCCATTTGTCTATCTGAGTCATTGCTGAGAGCGAGGCGAGATCAAGCATCTTGTGCGAGTAACAAAATTGTCGTAGTTACATTGTAATCATCTCAAAAAGGTGTAACTTCATGATATCAGCCTGTATAACACCTCCCAGAGATGGGTTTCACTCTGAAAGTGTACCCTGAAGGTTACCATTAACCAGAAACACAATTGGATTGGCCAAACGAACACCGTGGCGGATCAAAGGCTGGGAATCCTGCAGCGAGTAACTCCCCCCCTAAAGCCTGCCCCACCATCGACAAGGCACAAGGCAGGAGTGTGATGGAATACCCCCCACTTGCCCTGGATGGGGGCAGCTCCAATACCACTCAGGAGGCTCAACACCATTTAGGGACAAAGCAGCCCCCCACTTGATTAGCCCCACATCCACAAACACCCACTCCCTCCACCTCTCCGTCACAGCAGGGTGTACCATCTACAACTTAAGACTTGGGACAGCACAGACGGGTCAGGCCAAAGGGTTTACTTCTGTGCCGAACAATTCCAAATCGCAGATTGCTCTTGTGCAAGCAAATCTAAGCGAGAGGTTTACAGCGAGCAATAATCAGCTCAGAGGGATAAGGAAATTCTCTCCGTGGTTATCTCTTGTGGATAACACGCTGATATCACAAGCTCTTCCGGAATGGAAATATTCCTTGGCAAACATATCAGTTTTTCTTTCGAAAACAGGTAAAGCTCAGGAGAGGAAATGCAACTTCAAATATTGCAAAACGAAAGAAAGAATCAAAGCTGCCAAGAGTATCAATTATGGGGTTGCTTTGTGGTAGCATTCGGGAGCAGAAGTGTACACTTATCTATTCCAGAGAGACAGAAAGGAACTGAGGAGCACAATGGACACCGACTGAGAATCACAGTACTCGAACTGTCTTGCTGGTCAATGCTCCAGGTCAATAAGGAGAGGCAGGAAGAGAGGACAGTGTAACCTAAGGGTACAGATTTCCAAAAGGGGTCTGACACAGCACAGTGCAGAAAAATAAATGCAGGAGTAGACCATTCGGCCCATCCAGCTTGCGCCACCATTCCGTATGATCATGCAGTTTCAAGTCTCCCGCTCCCGCAAGGGCCACATCCAAGTTCGTTAGATATATTCAAGAGGGAGCTGGATGTGGCCCTTGCGGGAGCGGGAGATTTGAAACTGCATGATCATACGGAATGGTGGCGCAAGCTGGATGGGCCGAATGGTCTACGCCTCGCTATTCCAATCCCCGTTTCCCGGCCCACAGCCTTGGCATGGCGAGTGCCCATCGAAATCCTTCTTCAATGGGATGGGGGTTTCTGCCTCTCCCACCCTTACAGGCAGTGAGTTCCAGATTCCCCACCAGCCTCTGAGGGAAAACATTTTTCCTCACTTTCCCCCCTCTAAACTTCCTGCCCCTTCCCTTAAATCTGTGCAACCCCCAACCTGGTCATTGGCCCCTTCCATCAAGGGGAAAAGGTCCTTCCTATTGATACCACTCGTCATTTAGTCCATCTCAATCATATCCCCTCTCAATCTCCTCTGCTCTAAGGAAAATAAGCCCAGTCTGTCCGATTTCTCGTGAAGACATTTAATCCGCCAGCACCAGGCAATATCTGGTAAATCAAAACAGGAGAAGCCTTTCCCTCTCGTAAAGCGATTGAAAGTGAGAGAAGGACTGGAGATTTAAAGCGACGCCGTGAAACGAAGCAAGGGTGACGTGTGAAAAATATTTTGCCGCCCAGCGAGCAGTTACAGTGTGGAATGCACCTCCTGGAAATGAGGTGGAGGCAGGTTCAATTTAAGAGGGGTTTATTGAATGTCCAGGGATGTGCGTTGGAGAGTTTGGGCACTAAGGTTAGGTTTCTGCATCTCTAAACGGGGACAGGATCGAGAAAAGATTGTGGGCAACATTCGGAATACAATCTGAGGAGGCAGAAGGTGTAGAGAGATTCACAGCGACAAAGTGAGCCAATCTACCAATCAAAAGGAATGCAGGACGTCCCGAGGGTGTTTATGTGGCAAAGGAATAGAAACAGTGGTAGTCCTCCCCCTCTCTCCCTATTTATTTCAGAACCCCCTTCCCCTCCCCCATTTCTGATGAAGGGTCTAGGCCCGAAACGTCAGCCT
>NW_025978413.1:0-6531 GCF_021869965.1 Rhincodon typus | reverse complement strand
TGACCTATCCCCTCCCTAACTCCCCACCTACACTCACCTTTACTGGCCCCATCCCCGCCTCTTCGACCTGTTTGTTTCCTCTCCACCTATCCTCTCCTCTATCCCTCTTCTATCCGCCTCCCACTCTCTCCCTATTTATTTCAAAACCCCCTTCCCCTCCCCCTTTTCTGATGAAGGGTCTAGGCCCGAAACGTCAGCCTCTCTGCTCCTATGATGCTGCTTGGCCTGCTGTGTTCATCCAGCCCTGCACCTTGTTGTCTCGGATTCTCCAGCATCTGCAGTTCCTACTATCTCTGAGAGAATTGGCAGTCCTGAATGTTTCGCAGGATGCAAACATCTCCGTTTCACATTCGAAATCTAGTTCTGTACTAAACTTCATGAGCTCAAAGCTCAAATTCAAAATGCTACAATCTGTCACCTTGTGCCAGTATATTTTCTCAGCATGTGGAAAACTCATCAAATGACACCTCCTCATTCTAATGCAGCCACTCAAAGACTTTGCCCACCGTTTATTCTCTTCTGAGTTCTGAGGAAGGGTCACCGGACCCGAAATGTTAACTCTGTTTTCTCCTTCACAGATGCTGCCAGACCTGCTGAGCTTTTCCAGCAATTTTGTTTTTGTTCCTGCTTTACAGCATCCACAGTTCTTTTGGCTTTTGTTTATTCTCTTCAGTTGCCTCCAGCCTTTTTTGGAAGCTGCATGTCACTTGGTTGTGCAGAAACATTCAGATCTCTGAGTTAGAGGGTGATAGGTTTTATTCCTTTGTTGTCACTGTTGTCTTTTGAGTAGCGCGTATGCCTGGTCATATGACTGCAGAAGATGCTGTTGGAGAGCAGTGAAATTTTTCTGCTGCCTCTGTCAATATTTATCTCTATATAAATTCATTTAATTTGCTGTTTGAGGGATTTTGCTGAATAGAAACGAGCTTTGCATTTGACTAGAAATGAACGACAATAGCCCTTTAAAACATCTTTATTCGCTGTGACATGCTCTAACTGTGAAATACACTATTTAAATGCAAATTCTTTCTTTATTTGCTCCTTAATATATTAAAGTTGATATATAAATGCAATGCTCTTGATGTTGCTGCCTAAACTTGTATGGAATTGAATTGGTACTGTTTTGTCATTCCTTTATTTATAATCATCAGGGAATTTTTTTAATGCAAGTCTCAACATGATATATTAAAGCAGCTAGTCAGGGAGACAAAGCAGGAGATTTTCCCACTTTTCCTTTCATGTTCAGAGCACTGTTATCGAGATGGGCTACAACTAAGCTCCATCCACCATTTAAAATTCCGTTAGTTTTTCCATCATGATCAAGATGCAATGCTAATGCCATGTTAATTATATTGTTTAGCTGCAACAGTGAATGACATGGTTTAATAAAGCATATTGAACAGTTATTAGGAGAAACTGTTGACACACTGAGGCTGACAGAAATGAAGCAAGCATATGCAATGTTACATTCTGAACACAAACCAGTTATCAAGAAAAGTATTATTGTCCAGTTTTTTATTTCATCAACTGGCTTGGGATTGAATGAATGTGCAGGTACTCTAATTGGATGTCAATCCAATTTTGATCTTGATGTCTGTTCACTCAGCAATTGCATACAGTTCCGGTCATCACACACCACCAGCAGGATGTGGAGGCTTTGGAGAGGGTACAGAAAAGGTTTACCAGGATGTTTCCTGGTCTGGAGGGTATTAACTATTAGAGAGGTTTGGAAAAGCAAGGTTTCTGTTCATTAATGTCAGAGGCTGAGCAGTGACCTGATAGAAGTTTACAAAATTGTGAAGCATGGATAGAATAGATAGTCAGAGTCTTTTTTTTCCCCAGGATAGAAATGTCAATTGCTAGGTGATATAAATTTAAGTTAAAAGGGGGAAAGTTTAAAGGAAATGTGAGAGGCAAGTGTTTTTACACGGAGGGTGGTAAGTGCCTGGAATAAGTTGCAAGATGATACAAGAGCAACATTTAAAAGGCATCTTGACAGGTCCATGAAAAGGCAGGGAATGGAGTGATATGGATCCCACAGAGGCAAAAGGTTTTTAATTTAGAAAGACGTCATGTATCAATGCAGACTTAATGGGCCGAAGGGTCTGTCTCTGTGCTGTACCGATCTTTGTTCTTTATATCTGTTTGCACAAAATCCTTCACTTTCTGAGTTAGAGGCAGTAATACTGCTGCTGGGTCAGTGTTTACCAATGCAGCTACCACTGTAGGGTTCCCCCGAAGCCAATGTGCCAACATATTGACTTCAGAACTGATTATCTTGCATGGACACTAGAGGTTATCTGTACATCAAAGGCAAAAAAAAAATGAGGGACTACCATTGTTCACCCCGTTGGAGAGGAGCTCCTTGAAGAATGTCTACGCTTTATGATTAAATTGCAATACTTCTGTATTCATTCCCCCTTGAGCGCAATTATGATGTTCAACCTTCCTTCAATCTAGTTTATTGTATTTGCTGCTCACAATGTGATCTCCTCAACATTAGCAAAACCGAATATAGACTGCATAGCCACATTGCGGAGCGTAAGAACATAAGAGCCAGAAGCAGGAGTAGGCCATCCGGCCCCTTGACCCTGCTCCACCATTCAATAAGACCGTCGCTGATCTTTTCATGGCCTCAGCTCCACTTACCCACCCTCTCCTCATAATCTTTAATTCCTTTACCGTTCAAAAAATTGTCTATGTAGGCTTTGAAAACATTCAATGAGGAAGACTCAACTGCTTCACTGAGCAGGGAATTCCACAGATTCACAACCCTTTGGGTGAAGAAGTTCCTCCTCAACTCAGTCCTAAATCTGCTCCCCCTCATTTTGAGGCTATGCCTCCTGGTTCTAGTTCCACCCACCAGTGGAAACATCCTCCCTGCTTCTATCTTATCTATTCTTTTCATAATTTTATATGTTTCTATAAGATTCCCCTTCATTCTTCTAAATTCCAATGAATATAATCCCAGTCTACTCAGTGTCTCTACATAAGCCAACCCTCTCAACTCCGGAATCAACCTAATGAACCTCCTCTGCACCCCCTCTAGTGCCAGTACATCTTTCCTCAAGTAAGGAGACGAAAACTGCACACAGTACTCCAGGTATGGCCTCACCAGCACCCTATACAGCTGTAACATAACCTCCCTGCTTTTAAACTCGATCCCTCTAGCAATGAAGAAAACCTCCACTCCAAAGCATAAGAGTAACCCCGAACATCAGGTTGCTTGCTGTTTGTAAAAATCATCTTCCTATCAGACCATCATTTCTGTCCTAGGTCTCGAATAATGTTCTAGTGAAACCCTTTGCAAGTTGGAGGACCAGCACCTCATTTTACACTTAGGCATTTTAAAGCCTTCAGGACTCGACATTGAGTTCAACAACTTTAGATAATGAATATTGTTTTCCTTTTTGATTATAGTCCCAAAAATGGGTTTGCTCCCAACAGAGCTGACCTATTTTCTACAACTCACACCTAGCATTGACATCAGGTCTATATCTTTCTCCTACCTCTACTGCCATGAACGTTTTCTTTGTTTATTGATCGGGGCACCTTCACCATCTGTTCCACTTGCTCCTCCTCCCCCTTTGGTAGTATCATAAAAACCATCATTTTCTAAATCCTTTCAATTCTGAAGAAGAGTCATACCAGTCTCAAAGTGCGAACTCTGTTTCTTTTATCCTAAGATGCTGCCAAACCTGCTGGGTTTCTCCAGTCCTTTCTGTTTTTATTATACATGATAACGTTCTGAGATTAAATGAAAATAAAAAGCCATTGTGCATTCCCTATGACAAACATTTTGCTCTGAGATATCTTCTGTTGCTTAGACCAATGCAATTCTTGACCTCAACCATTCCATTGTCAGTGTAACTGGGATCACCCAAATTTTTTCTTATTAATGGGCTCGAATTCTTCCACTTCACCAACTAAGATCTAGCTCAATGATGGGTGTAAGCATGTGAACCGACTGTGGGGGACCTGTTGCGGCTCACTGGTAGTGCTTTACCCCCTGATCCTGAGCTCTAAGTTCCGTTTGCTCCTGATGGGCATTGTCATGTGGTGTGAACATGTCTTTCTTTCCTTTCAAAGCCAGGTAGTTCATAATAAGAAACAATACAGAGCAAATATCTCTTGACCACTTATGGGAAACATGTAAGCAATTTATTCTGGGTGAACTGGAAGGGCTGATGAACCAAAGAGAAAAAGCAATCTGTATAAATTCTATCTTTAAATTTGTTCTCCCATCTAGTGAAGTCCACAGAAAAATACAGTTCTAATTTTGCTTCTGTCACTCTGTAATGATCAGAGAGATGGAAGACTCATTCCATCTGCCTCAGTTGGATTCAATCCCAGATCCTGAATATCAGATGTTATTGTAATAATTAGTACAAAATATTACATAAGGCCACATGGACGTTGTCAGACCAGAGCACTGAAAAATCAACATAGGTCAATTCTTTCTCAAATAGAAGTTTAGAGAGAGGTCAATAATGTGCAAAGATGACCAGATGCAGACTCTGCACACAAACATCTTTCATTTAAAGGGCATGTAAAATATCCCAAAGCTTTCACAGGTTCATTGACAATCAAGATTTTCCTGTTGCCTCTGTAGCAAGGCTAGGATGGGTGATTAAAGACAAGGTCCCAAAGTTAGCTTTTAAGGAGTATCTTAAAAAGAGAGGGAGATAGAAGAGAGATGAGGAAATGTTATGGTGCAATGGGAGTCAAAGAGGTCTGAATTATCAGAGAGCAGACGTTATGAAGAGCTGCAGTGCCAAAGAAGTTCACAGAGATAAGGAGGGATGAGACCTTGTACAGGTTTGAACAAGGCTGAGAAATTTAAAATAGAGACATCGATGATTTGGGAATGAACATCGGTGATGAAACATAGAGGGAGAGGAGTGAATGAGACTTGATGCATGTAAGGGTACAGAGTAGCTGAGTCTTACAATGACCTCCAGTTTATTGAAGATATGATGTTGTCAGAAGAGACAAATCATTTTCAAATACCAAGTGGGGAACCTCATAAATAAATTCAAGTACAGTAAACAAGTAATAACCAATAAGGTCACTTCCTCTGGTAGTTCATTCCATACACGAACCACCTCTGCGAGAAAAAGTTGTCCCTCAAGTCCCTTTTAAATCTTTTTCCTCTCACCTGGTTTTGAACTCCCCCACCCTAGGGAAAAGACCTTTGCCATTCACCTTATCTATGCCCCTCATGATTTTATCAGCCTCATTTTTACATAGAGGGTGGTATATCTGTGGAATGAATTGCCGGAGGAAGCATAAATGCAAGCACAGTTAAAACATTGAAGAGACATTTGGATACATGAATTGTAAGGTTTAGAGGGATATCGGCCAAACACAGGCAGTGGGACTAGTTTAGCTTGGGAAACTTGGTTGGTGTGGGCTGGTTGAGCCAAAGGTCTGTCTCCGTGCTGTTTGACTCTATGACACAAGTAGAAGTCTTGGAATTATCAAGCAATTTCTCCAAAATTATTGACATTCTCTTTCAGTCAACTGGGACTGACATCCCATGTCCTCGATAGGAAAGGTCATCCACAGGGAACATGTGACCTCTGACCTGCCGTTAGCTCTGTGGTTATTAGAGTGTGAATTCTCCACATATCCAGGATGTGGGAATCAAAATCTTCCCACAGCATTCACTATTTAAAAGTTTATATTCCCACTGAAGTCCCAAATAAACATTATGGAAAAAAAAAATCAGACACTTTTCATCTGACTCAGCTAGTACAATTCTTTTCCAAGGTACAGAACACAGCGTCCAGGGAATATTTTAAATTTGGTAAATTCTGATCAGATTTTTTTAGGATGTCACATTGAAGAGGTAGTTAGATCCCACAGTCTTTCACGATTTGTTTCCTGTTTCCTGCCTTTTTCTTGATAGCTATAAACTTTTTAACACTCACTGCATCAGACTTCACTAAGTTCACATCCTTGAGGTAGCCCGGAATTTGTTCCTGGGATGAGCACTGATTATAGCTGCTGATAACATACGCAGAGGGTGGAAGTTACATTCAGGTTTAACTCTATTTAGAATGTGTCAGAAGTCACACGGCACCAGGTTATACTCCAACAGAGATAGTAGGAACTGCAGATGTTGCAGAATCTGAGATAACAAGGTGTAGAGCTGGATGAACACAGCAGGCCAAGCAGCATCAGAGGAGCAGGAAAGCTGACGTTTCGGGCCTAGACCCTTCTTCAGAAATGGGGGAGGGAAAGGGGATTCTGAAATAAATAGGGAGAGAGGGGGAGCCGGATAGAAGATGGATAAAGGAGAAGATAGGTGGAGAGGAGACAAACACGTCAAAGAGGCGGGTTTGGAGCCAGTAAAGGTGAGTGTAGGTGGGGAGGTAGGGAGGAGATCGGTCAGTCCAGGGAGTATGGACAGGTCAAGGAGGCAGGCTGAGGTTAGTAGGTAGGAGATGGGGTGGGGCTTGAGGTGGGAGGAGGGGATAGATGGGAGGAAGGACAGGTTAGGGAGGCGGGTACGAGCTGGGCTGGTTT
>NW_025978412.1:0-6531 GCF_021869965.1 Rhincodon typus | reverse complement strand
CTAGGCCCGAAACATCAGCCTTCCTGCTCCTCTGATGTTGCTTGGCCTGCTGTGTTCATCCAGCTCTACACCTTGTTATCTCAGATTCTCCAGCATCTGCAGTTCCTACTATCTCTTTAACATAATTACATTTTATTTAAGAAAAAAAACAATCAATTATTGTAACCAAGATCTGTCTTAGGTGAAAATTGGTTTCTAATTACTTACAATAACTTACTCATCATTCCATGATAAAATTAATTGATGACTACTAGAGTTAAACAATTCCAGCTACACTTTCTGGATTTGAATCATCTAGTGTGATTACAAAAGGTAAACAGTCATCTATCTATCTATCTGAGACTTCTGGTCTCATTCCAGACACAATCATATTGCTTTTACCTACACAACCTGACAGTCAATTAAACCTTGATAAAGTGAAATGAAGGTCTGTCTACTGCTATCTTGTATCTGCTTCAGCAGACTGTGTGCTTGAATTCATATTTTTAAATCATTCCCATCAATGGGTAGAGTTTTTGCAATGTGCTTATGACTTGCTGTCTTTATTTTACCAAGTGATGGTGAAACCTTCTACTGTAACAGTTTTTGTTCTCAAAGGAAAGAACAGGAGAGATGTAACAGTAGACTAACTTTTAAATAGAATGGGACTTATTGTCACCCTTATGAAAAATGAAAATGGAGAAATCTCAACTTAGCTGTTGTGACAAAACTCTGATGAAATGTACTGGATCTGAAATTCTCGCTCTGCTTCTCTACGTACCTTCAGCTGAAGTGTTCCAGCAAGTTCGGCTTTTATTTCGGATTTCCAACATCTGCAGCATTTGCTTTCCATTTCTGTGAAGGGGTTAGTCTGCAGTTTGAAACTTTGTCACAATAACATAACAAAGGTGTCATGGCTGATTTGACACTGCAGTAGGAAAATATTTACTAGACCCATTGTTCCATGAATTTGTTTTACTGTTGGAAGTGAATTGGAGATGCATGAATGAAGCTGGAAGCGAAATGAACTTAATTACATGTATTTCTTTCATAAGTATCGCTCACTCAGGCATGTCCTTTTCTGCTGTCTAAATTCTTCTGTCATAGCTGAAGTGATCTGTTCTAACTCTATACTGATGGCAGTCAATTCAGACTAGCAGAATAATAACAATTTGAGGGGAAGAGTGCACTTTAATTGACGTTGTAATAACATTTGTGAGTAAATTAATTATTAGATTAAAGGAAAACATAGTAATTACTTTGGCTAATTTATCATAACTAGCGTATCATATCCAGCACCGAATATAAAATGTATCAGTCATGGCAATCATTTCACTTTATGAGATGAATTTGACAGCTATAAATTGGGTGGGCTTCCCCCACACACTTTATGTAAAGCATGGTGTGATTACATCAGACCAGCAGTCCTACCCCACCACCCCCAATAATATGGAGGAAAGCAGGCACCAACTTCAGAAACCTGCTAGCCACTTTGGGGGTGGATTTTTTTTTTCCTTTATTCACTCACAGGATGACGGCATCACTGGCCAGGCAGCATTTATTGTCCATCCCTAATTGCCCAGAGGGCAGTTAAGAGTTAACCACACTGCTGTGGGTCTGGAGGCATATGTAGGCCAGACCAGGTAAGGATGGCAGTTTCCTTCCCTGAAGGACATTAGTGAACCAGATGGGTTTTTCCGACAATTGACAATGGATTCACGGTCATCACTAGATTCTTAATTCCAGATATTTTATTGAATTCAAATTCCACCATCTGCCGTGGCGGGATTCAAACCCAGGTGCCCAGAACATTACCTAGGTCTCTGGATCAACAGTCCAGTGCTAATACCACTAGGCCATTGCCTCCCGACAAGAATAGCAAGCAAGCTATTGAGCTTGATAAAACAAAAGACCCAATTGACAGCAATATTTAGTTTCCAGCTGTTTTTTTTCTGACTAGTCTTACAGGAAATGTGGTGGGAATGAAATTATCAAGGCATGCAGCTCAGACCGTAAACAAGATGAGCTGCATGTAACAGCAGTAGAGTCTATTGTTGAAGGTGACAGCATTTGGCTGTTGATTTACTTTATTTGTTCCCCTTTTGTATGTTCACGTAAGAAATAAGAGGGAACCGAAAGGGAAGGGGGCCTTTAGATTTATGGACAGAGCCGACTTCCACCCCGATCCCTCACAGTTCTGAGGAAGGGTCACTGGACCTGAAACGTTAACTCTGATCTTTTTCTCCACAGATGCTGCCAGACCTGCTGAGCTTTTCCAGCAATTTCTGTTTTTGTTTCATCATTCATACAATGGTTTGCAAACAAATAATACAGCAATATAAATTTCATTGTTGCATCTTCTGCACTGTAGTTAAAAAGGGACAAAGCATTTTTACTGAAGCCTTCATAATTCACATACATGTATCATATTAGTGTTAACAATTTCCCCCAGAATCAGCTAGGTAGATATTGTGAGTTTGATGTAATCAGGTTTTAAACTACGGGTAGATGTAGACTGCATTATTTCATTATTCCATGAGGTGTAAGATCAAAAGATCCGTTTTTGTTCCTGACAGTGTGAATTGGCCAGCCGATGCTTGATTTGTCAAGCTGAAGTGATGGGAGAGGGTGCAAGTAGTCAAGTGTGCTCTCTGTTCCATCTCCCTTTACTTGACTGGAAACCATAACCCTAATATATTCAGCTCAGCATATAGAGATTGATATTTGTCACTTACAATCATTCAAAGATCAAAAACCTTATGCCTGAAGCATTGCCTTTGGACAATGAACGAGGTCACTTGAGTATTGTAAATTTGGAAGAATTGTTTTGTCAAGGAATGATAGCCAGTTGTAGGTTAATTAAGCCAAAACTGTACATGACAGCAGACAAAGCAAATTAAAAGCATTGCTTAATTAAAACGTCGCAAATATTTTCAAAGAACTTTTTTTCTGAAGAGGACTGAACGGCACAATACATGGTTCTCTGGATGTGCGGGATTTAATTCTAGCCTGTATCGATCCAGTGAAAGTATTCCAAGACTGAATATTACATACTTGTTACAGCAATTTATACATTTGCAAACCCAAGAATAGAACATAAGAACATCAGAAATAGAAGGAGGAGTAGGGCATTCAGCCCCTCAGTCCTTCTCTGTCATTCGAAAAAATCATGGCTAATCTACCCTGGGTCTCAATTCTTCTTTAGATCATATCCTCTTCACCCTCATTTCCTTGATTTCTCAAAAATCTTTCTCTTCTTTAAATTTTTTTTCATAGAATCCCTACAGTGTGGAAACAGGCCCTTTGGCCCAATAAGTCCACACCAAACCTTGGAGCACCCCACCCAGACCCATCCCACATAACCCACCTAATCTACACACCCCTGAAAACTATGGGCAATTTAGCATGGCCAATCCACCTAACCTGCACATCTTTGGACTGTGGGAGGAAACTGGAGCACCTGGAAGAAACCCATGCAGACACAGGCAGAATGTGCAATGTCCACACAGACAGTTGACCGAGGGTGGAATTGAGCCCAGGTCCCTGGTGCTGTAAGGCAGCAGTACTAACCACTGAGCCATCGTGCCACCCCGAAGTCAGTGACCTTGCTTCCACATCTCTCTGTGGTAGAGATTTTCAAACATTGACTTCCCTCTGAGAGAAGAAACACCTGTTGAGTTTGGTTGGCTCGCTGAGCTGGTTTGTTGTTCCGCAGACGTTTTGTTACCGTGCTTGGTAACATCCTCAGTGCAGCCTCTGATGAAGCGTCGGTGTGTTTTCCCGCCTGGCTTTTAAACTCTGGGGTCCGTTGTGATGGATTGCCTCACTTCCGGGTTTCCTCCGTAGTGGAATGTATATGGGGTCGAATTCAATGTGTTTATTAATAGCCTGCTTCGTGGAGTGCCATGCTTCCAGGAATTCTCGTGCTTGAATCTGCCTAGCCTGTCCCAGGATCTTGGTGTTGTCTCAGTCGAAGTCATGGTTCTTCTTGTCCATGTGGATTGAGATGAGTGAGTATTGGTCGTGTCTTTTTGTAGCCAGTTGGTGTTCATGTACTCTTGTTGTTAGTTTCCTTCCTGTTTGTCCGATGTAGTGTTTCTCGCAGTCTCTGCAGGGGATCTTGTAGATGACATTGGTCCTGTCCATGGCGGAGATTGGGTCTTTAGTTCGGGTGAGCACTTGTCATAGGGTTGATGTGGGTTTGTGTGCCACTCTGATGCCCAGCGGTCGTAGAAGTCTTGTGGTGAGTTCTGACATGTTCCTGATATAGGGTAGTGTGATGAGTGTGTCAGGGCGTGTAGAATCTTTCTGATGCTGTTCCTGTGGGCATCTCCTGACCCAGTTCTTTGGATATCCATTATCCTTGAACACTTGGAAGAGGTATTCCTCCTCCTCTAGGCATAGTTCCATGTTGCTGCAGTGTGTTGTTGCCCTTTTAAATAGTGTTTGCACGCAGCTTCGTTTGTGTGTGCAAGGATGATTACTATTGAAGTTCAATACCTGGTCTGTGTGTGTGGCTTTTCGGTGTACTTTCGTTTGCAGTTTCCCATTTGTCTTGCGCTTTACCATGACATCCAGGAATGGGAGTTGTTTGTTCTTCTCCTCCGCTCTGGTGAATTTTATTCCAGTGAGGGTGTTGTTTATGAGTTTGTGTGTCTCTTCTAATTTGGCCCATTTAATGATGACAAAGGTGTTGTCTACATAGCGTATCCATAGTTTAGGTTGGATTTGCGGAAGGGCAGTCCTTTCCAGTCTTTGCATCACTGCTTCTGCTATGAGTCCAGAGATAGGCGATCCCATGGGTGTCCCGTTGATTTGCTCATATGTTTGGCCATTGAAGGTGAAGTGGGTGGTCAGGCATAGTTCCAGTAGTTTAAGTATGTTGTCCTTGGAGATGGTTTCGCTGGGGTCGTGTTCTTGTTCAAGTAGTGTTGTCATTGTTTCCCTTGCTAGTGGTATGTCTATTGACGTGAAAAGGGCAGTGACATCAAACGATATCATGGTCTCTTCATCCTCTATCTTTATGTCTTTGATGGAGTTGAGTAATTATTGTGCTGAGTGGATGGAGTGGGGTGATTTGTTGACTAGGTGCTTGAGTCTTCTTTGTAGTTCTCTGGCTAATCTGTACAATGGAGTGCCTGGTAGGGAGACTATGGGTCTGAGGGGGACTTCTGGTTTGTGCACTTTAGGGAGGCCGTCGAATCAGGGTGTGTTGTTTCCTTTGGGTTTCATTCTTAAGAAGTCTACTTTGTTGATCTGTCCTGTTTGTTTAAGTCTTTGTAGCGTGTATAGGATTTTGTTGCCTAGTTGTGGTGTCGGGTCAGTCTGTACTGGCCGGTATGTGTTCTCGTCAGCGAGCAGTTCTTGTGCTTTGGAGATGTAGTCCTTTTTATTCATTATCACTGTCATGCGCCCTTTGTCTGCAGGTAGACAGATGTTCTTGTCCTTCTTTAATCTGTCCAGGGCTTGTCTTTCCCGTGTGTTGAGGGTGTTGAGTTTCCTCTTTCTGGTTAGTGTCGGGACTACTGTCTATCTTATAGTTTGTTGTGTTTCTTCGTTGATATTGTTGGTCTTGAGTGTGGCTTCCAGTGTAGCTAGCCATTCCATTTTGTCGGCATCCCTGTAATTGTAGGTCAGTCCCTGGGTGAGAACGGTTTTTTCCGCGTCTGTCAGTGTCCTGTCGGAGAGGTTCCTTATCCATGTGTCAGTTCTGTTGTTGTCACTTTTGTGGGTAAGTGTAGTTAGCTTGTCTTGCAGGGTCTGTCTTTTCTTGGCTCTTGTGGTCTGTCGGCTGATGTTAATGGCTCGTTCCATGTCGGTTGTCCAGTCTTGATTGGTAGCTTCCCGGAATAACGTTTTTTAGCGTGTAATTTCTCTGTTGTATTTGTGGAGCCGGTTGTGTGCGTCATTTATCATTACCCTTACCATCTTGCAGCCGTTTTGTTCTGCTGTTTTCCGGGCCTGTGGGTTGTTGATGGGTGGTCTGTACTTCACACTGCGTGGTAATACCTGGATCCTGAGGCATCCATGTTGGAAGTAGAATTGTTCGCGGGTTGCGCTCTCTCGTTTGGCGTAGTTTTCCCATTTCCTTGCCAGTTTGAGCGTGTTGCGCCTGTAGGTCTCTAAGGTTTTGGAGTAGATTTGTACCTCAGGTTGTGGGTGTTGAGGTTGGTTGGCTCGCCGAGCTGGTTTGTTGTTCCGCAGACATTTTGTTACCGTGCTTGGTAACATCCTCAGTGCAGCCTCTGACGGAGCGTCGGTGTGTTTTTCTGGCTGGCTTTTAAAGTCTGGGGTCCGTTGAAATGGATTGACTCACTCCTGGGTTTCCTCCGTAGTGGAATGTATATGGGGTCTAGTTCAATGGGGTCGAGAACACAACCCCAGTGAAACCATCTCCAAGGACAACATGCTTAAACTACTGAACCTATGCCTGGCCACCCACTTCACCTTCAATGGCCAAACATATGAGCAAATCAATGGGACACCCATGGGATCACCTATCTCCGGACTCATAGCAGAAGCAGTGATGCAAAGACTGGAAAGGACTGCCCT
>NW_025978411.1:0-6532 GCF_021869965.1 Rhincodon typus | reverse complement strand
CTTGGCCTGCTGTGTTCATCCAGCCCTGCACCTTGTTAACCTGACATCATTACCTGGTTTGTCTTACATGTGACTCCAGACCCACAGCAATGTGATTAACTCTTAACTTCCCGCTGGACGATTCGGAATGTACAATAAAATGATGACTGAGCCGTAGATCCCCACAAATCTTGAGCAAATAAATAAACACTGTTTATTGCATATATACAGTGTATACAATATGATCTGAGATATACCAGATTTAACGTTTATATTATTAAGACTGTTTGATCTGTGTGGCTAGTTTCTCCCAAGCTATTCTATTTATACTTTGTAGGAAGCAGGTCCATTACATTATCATAAGGCTCCAAGGCTTAAACCCCTTACACAACACTTAAATATAGGGAGAAACTCAGTGTTATTCGGATGGGAGTTCTGGGACTTTGTCATTCTGACAGTGAAGGAACAGTGACATAGTTCCAAATTGGAATGGTGTGCAAGTTGGAGGGAATTTGCACCTGATGGTTTTCCCATGCATCTGCTGCCATGTCCTTCTTGGTGGTTTGGAAGATGCTGTCAAAGGATCCTTAGTGAGTTACTGCAATGCACCTTGCAGATGATACACATTGCTGCTACATGTGTCAGTGATGGAAAAAGCAAAGATTGAAGGTGGTGGATGGGTGACCATCAAATGGTCTGCTTTGTCCCAAATACTGTTGAGCTTGAGTGCTATTGGCACTACACTTATGTAGACAAGTGGAAAGTATTCCACCACATCAGGCAATAGCAATGTGCACATTCCCTAAATGAATAAAAGGAGTAACAGTTTATTTTGTGCGCAAAATGACTCCAACGTGTAGAAGGTTTCACCGTTAATTCTCAAGGACTCCAGTTTTGCTAAGACTCCTGGATGCCATTAACAGTTAATTGCCGCCTTGGTATCAAGCAGTAACTTATGACCAGACCCCTGGGGAGATTCCAAAATTATGGTTTCAAATGGGATATCCCAAATTGTCAAGCTCCTGGATGAGGAACAATGAACTGGCTGCCCTTCTTTATTCACCCCACCCTGTTGATTGCAATACAGCTAATCCAAGACCAAATGAATTTATGTTGAAAGAAACCAATTTAACCAAGCTTTCTTTAGTCAAGAAAAGAAAGATTATTAGTTATTAAACATGAGAAGAAATAAGTCAATGCACATGAACACATTAAAAATAATAAGTGAGTCCAAAAAATGTTAAAATATTTAGGGATCAGTCTGTATGGATTGTTTGTATAGCATAGATAGTGAAGCATCGATAACTAAGCATTTGGTTTCAGGATTCTAGGCTTTGCAGGTTAGTTGAAATTTTTTTGCCCTGGCTTCTTTCAGCAGCTGTTGGCTGGCAGCTCTGAGAGTGGTAAAGTCCTACTTTTGCCCTGGTTCCTTAGGACTAGTTTGCTAGTTAACAGGCTTCTAGTAATCAGAGAGTCCTTTACTTTCAACATAGAGATGGCTACAGGGTGGTGCTTTGACCGTGACCTTTGTAGCACACCAGTGCTCAAACCAAGGCTGCAAAACATAAGTACCTCAGCCCACTCCACATAAGTACCAGCACACACAGACCATGGTAATTTTGAAAAGAGGAAATATAAAACATGTTCCTTACCCAGACCATTTTCTTTTCATGTTCACTGTCTGAGATAACTCTCAGGTGATTACAGTTCAGTTTGTAGTATATTTCTCCCTCCTAAGTCTATCCCTTTGAATCTTCATTGACACCTCCTCAGGTGTAACATTCCAGAGTCTATTTCTTTCTCTCTCAACTGAATTTACTACTTGTCTAGGTGCGCAGGTTGGTCTAGAGTGCAAGTGTTCAGTAATGTGGTTAGAATATTGTTAGGGATTTCTGACAACTGTTCATACAGCAAGTATGAGTATCAGGGTTATTCAATGGTACATGGCCTGATTAACTGCATAAGTGACAATAGCTTTAGGATCTTAATATTGATAAATGCGGAGTTATATATAAAGGCTGCATTCAAACTAAGGGGGTGTCACTCAACAATTGCAGCAAAGCCAGGAAGGAAAAATAAGTGTAATTATTGTTGACTTTTCAAAAATGTCAATGTGAAATTTATTGTTAGAAAGTCATAATAAGGACAAGCATGAGCATGAGGGACATTTGATGATAAACCATTTGTGATATGAGCAGTTTTGGACACTGTACTTTCAAACTGATGTGTTGTGTTGCAGAGAATGCAGAGAGAGGACATCAACAAAAATGACTGAGGAACTTAAATCCATAATTTATGATGTCAACCTCTGAGTAAGACTTGTTTTTTTTCTGAAGAAGGGTCTATACCCGAAACGTCAGCTTTTCTGCTCTTCTGATGCTACTTGGCCTGCTGTGTTCATCCAGCTCTACACCTTGTTATCTCAGATTCTCCAGCATCTGCAGTTCCTACTATCTCAAAGATAAGTACTGATTCAGATCTTGACAATGATATGAATATGAGAAAGTGTGGCTGAAATTTGGTTAGCTAAGGTAGACCATCAACATAAAGAGCTAGAGGACATAAGTGCAAAATGTTGAGATTTGAAGATGTATTCAGGGAAGATGCCTTCCAGCATAGTGAATGTGGTAAATGAGGAGCCAGCAAATGTAATTAATAGTGGATTAGTAATTTTTTTTAAAGTGGTGCATAGCTGATTAGAAACAACAGGCATTATATAGATTCACATAGGTAAAAATGATAAAACAAGAGTTGAATATGATGGTTCCTGACAAATCTAATTGCCCTCGAGAAGGTCATGGTGAGCTGCCTTCTTCAGTATATTCACACTGCTATTTAGAAAAGAGTTCCAGAATTTTGACCCAGTGACAGTGAAGGAACAATGATATTTCCAACTCAGGGTGGTATGTGACTTGGATGGGAACTTGCAGGCAGTGTGTTTCCATGCACCTGCTGCCCTTTCCTGGTAGTGGTTGTAGGTTTGGAAAATGCTGTAATAGTTGGAGCCTTGGTAAGTCACCATAACGGTACACACTATAATTGGTACACACTGCCACCATTGTGAACCATTTGTGAAGGAGGTGAATGTTGAAGGTTTTGGATGGTGCCAATCGAATAGGCTGCTTTGTCTGGATGGAAACGAGCTGTGGCATGTGGGGAGCATTCGTTACATTCCTGATTTTTGCCTTTTTAATGGTGGATAGAATCAGGGGAGACAGGAGGTGATTTACTCATCACAAAATTTCTAACCTCTGCCCAGCTGTTAGTTCCGTTTCTGGCCATGGTAGTACCCACAATATTGATAGTGGAGCATTTGGCAATAGTAATGCCATTTAGTACCTCAGGAAGATGGTTCAGTTGCCACCTGTTAGACATGATCAGGGTCTGACACTTATGTGGCACAGATGTTACTTGTCACATCAGCCCAAGACAGAATATTGTCTAGTTCTTGCTGTGTAAGGACAGAGCCTGCAATAGAATTAAAGGTGTCAGAAATGATGCTGAATTTTGTTCACTCATGAGTGCACATCACCACTTTTGAGTTTTGCTGGGCCTAGGAACTCCAGCAGAGATGTCCATGGACTGAAATGATTGACATCCGACGACCACAACCATGCATGGAGCTCGGTATGACTCAAACCAGTGGAGAATTTTCCCTCTGATTCCCTTTGACTAGGACTCTTCGATGCCATACTTGTAAAATACTACCTTGGTTTACAAAGCAGTCGCTGTCACCTCACCACCTCCGGAGGTTAGCCCTGTTGTCCATGTAATGAGGCCAGGTACTGGGTGGCCGCGGTGGAATCCAAACTGAGCATCGGTGAAAAATGTATTATAAACATGTGTCACTCAGTTGTCCTGTTGACAATACCTTCCACCATTTTCTGATGACTAGGTTGATGATTGGGACAGTTAAATCCGCTAAGGAACTGTCCAAACAAAATGTGTACAGCTGAGAAAATTAGAATAATTGGCCCAAATGGAAAGATGGCCAAAGTGGTAATTTGCAGATGCACAAATGGGTCCAGTAACATCAGTTACTGGTGACAGACACCTCTAAGATTCATTGTTGCACTTGGTACTGAACTCAGATTTTAGATGTGTTGCTTGCGGATTCAGTAGCCATCAGTCTCCTGCAGAGCCACGGTGCCAAGACTGTAGCAATGAGGCTCCCTGACTCTGCCCATGACTAGTATGCTCTTCCAGACCTCTTTGGTAACCAACTGTTTGTGAGGAACTTATCGTCCAGTCAAGTTGTGCATTCCCTTTTTGGTCCTGGCCATTTCTGAATAGTTCCAGCACAATCTGAGACACAAAGACTGTTCATACAGAGTCTGCTCTATGGCTGTTTTTTATTAAACACTGTGATAAACTGCCTGAGCAGACATTGGCTGATGCCTGACCTCCAGGCATTTACAACCAAACTCTGCCCAGTGAATTAATTATTGTTAAGCCAGGTTCTGATTGGTAGAATTGTTTTTAATTTAATTGATAAATTTTGCCAAAATCTAAAGAAAAAGATAGGCTGCATGAGAGTGCTGGCTAAACAGACTGTCCTTTTGGTTGGAAGGCAGCTGCATCCATCAGCAACCACGTGATGCTGAAGTGAAGTTTCTGCACCTTCTGCGATCCTAGAATTGGTAATCCTACAGCACACAGCCTAAAAGCATATGCTAGGTATTTAAGTATCCCTTTTATATAAGCTACTACAGGATTTGTGCCACATTACTGATTTTCCAAAAGATCATTTTCACAGTGTACACTTTTTAATGGATAGTTTCAACTGCTCTTAGAATTTAAATGTTTGTTTACAAATGGGATTGAGCACTTAAATGAAATGCTTGTCTTCAGAATAGACGAGTAGAAGGAATTTCAATGTACTGACTTATTTTATATAAATGATTGTGTTTTTTCCAATCGTGACACTGTCAATAGACAGATCACTTCCTATTAACATGCCTCCTGATGTCTACCCGTGCTGGTCACTAGGTGAGTTGGCGTGGCGATGAAAGGTCAAAGGGTAGATTAACAGTGTATGAATTGACAGTGAGTTGGCATTGGCATAGACACTATAGAAGGCCATGGGGATGACTGATGGGCATAGAGAGTATGAGATCCTCTTCAGGAAAGGTAGGTAGATGGGCCTTGAATAGCATATGGTGACATTGGGGAATGAGGGGCCATGTGAGATGATTCCATGGCCATAGGGTAGTATAAATTCGATGAGGGGCAACAGGATTTGTGTACAGGGGCATGGTTTAGCAACGAGGACGTGGGTCCCATGGAGACGGTATAGTGCATTAGGTGTTACGAATAGGACATGGGAAGTGAGGGGCTGGGATCAAGAAGGATGCGTAATGTTTTAAACAAAATTGTCTGAACTGAAATTATCACTTTGTCTAAAGTAATTTATATTAACCAATGGAAACATGTCAAACTCACAGCTCCAATTATAATTTACATTAACCTGAGAAGTTGCACACATTGGATATGAATGAGGTGCTTGCAGCTATAGAGTTTGGAAAGACAATGAAGCCAGACCAGCAGAGAAAGCAAAAGAGAAATGGATCAGTGGCAGAAAAAGCTAGAAAACTGTGCCCCTTCCTATTTCTTTTCAACATTTTGGAAGCCAGCAATGATGATAAAACAACTTGGAAGCATCCACTCACTAAGAATTTAAGAATTCCAAGCATTGTGTTACTGCTAAGGATACAAGATAAACAGTCATGATCTCAAGTTCAACAATAACAACTCAAGATTTTAAGACTGTTTTTAATCTGCCATTCTTTATCTTCTTATTTTTCTAGACTCTCTTCCATTCTTTTAAAAAAACTCCATATTTGTGTTTGAGAGTGCTGCCTGTCACTTTTTATTATTTTTTTCAAGGTTAGTAAGCAATGAAATTCCTCTTTCAAGAAAACCTTGTAATTGTCTCTTCATTTTGATCAAGTTTTTTTTAAATTGTTGTGTGATCTAGCTGCATGTTAAAAGGAATTAAAGATATTTATTGTATGTTGCCAAGGCGGGATTTAAGAAGAAAAGAGCCAATTCACCACCACCTCGCCCATTTGTAAAACTTAAAATACTAAAAATATAGTCAAAATATATAAAAAGACTTGAGGATTACAAATGTTACACCTCTGTTCACAAAAAGGAAGAGGGCTAAACCCAACAATTATAGCATAACATGTAGACAGTAATGTGGGAAAAATATAATTGCCACTTTTAAATTCATAATTAATTATAATCCTAATACAAATTTATAATTAATGAAAGTCTCAGTTTTTAAAGACAAATGATTATTGATTAACCTGACTGACTTTGGTTCATAGAATAGTTATGGTACAAAAGGATGTTAATTTGGCCCCATAAAGTCAATTCTGGATCTCATCGACTCATGAGCATTTGCAACACAGAATTTGGCCTATCACATCTATCACTCAACAAAGATCTGACTACATTCAGAGATAGTAGGAACTGCAGATGCTGTGTTCATCCAGCCCTGTACCTTGTTGTCTCGGATTCTCCAGCATCTGCAGTTCCTACTATCTCT
>NW_025978410.1:0-6533 GCF_021869965.1 Rhincodon typus | reverse complement strand
TGACAAAGGGTTTTGACCCAAAACGTTGACTTTCCTGCTGCTCTAATGCTGTCTGACTTGCTGTGCTTTTCCAGCCTCACACCCTGTAGGCTCTGGCTTCCAACATTTGCAGTCCTTATTATCACCTAGAAATAGTCCCTGCCCCCTGGAAACAGGCCTGCCCACAGGTACTGGTCCCACTTCCCAGAGACAAGTTTCTGAAGAAGGGTCCCGACCCGAAACATCAGCTTTCCTGCTCCTCTGATGCTGCCTGGCCTACTGTGTTCCTCCTGCTCGACACTGTGTTGTCTCTGCCCCCATATAGGCCAGCTCCATCCCTGCAAATAGACTCTGCCAACTGGATACAGACCCTGCCTCAGAACAAGACCCACACCAAGGTGTTGCTTCACCCCTTGGTGCTAACCAAACCATCTGGACTGGGCCCCTTTGCTAAACCCTCCCACAGAAGACATTCGATAAAGGCCATTTGATAGGCTGCTTCATGAGATATAGCCCACGGTGTTGGTGGTCATATAAACAGAGGATCGGTTAACAAATAGAAAATAGAGAGTTGGGATTTTCAGGATAGCAACCTGTAACTAGCAGAGTGCCACAGGGATCAGTTCTCAGGCCATAATTAATTACAATAGACATAATATTGACTTGGATGAGGAAACTAATAGGGTTAGGGTTTGCAGTTGACACAAAAGCAGGTGAGAGGGCAAGGGGTGAGGATGACACAGGGAGCCTGCAGAAAGATAAAGACAGGTTCAGCAAGTGAACAAAACCCTGGCAGATGCAATATAATGCAAGAGGTGACACACTTTGACATGAAGGTTAGAGGAACTGAATATTATTTAAATGGAGGAAAGATGGCAGAAAGCTACATCAGTGAGGGTTTGGATGTTCTTGTACATAAATCACAAAAAACTAGCATCCAAGTTCAGCAGGTAACAGAGAAGGCAACTGGAATGTTGGCCTTTATTTCAAAATGGAAAGGAGTACAAAAATAAGGAAGCCTTGTTAAAACTATAAAAGGCACCAGCCAGACCACAACTGGAACACTGTGAACAGATTTGGTCCCCTTATTGAAGAAAAGATATAATGACATTGGAGGGAGTGCACCAGGTTGATGGAGGGATTTTGTTATGAAGAGAGGTTCACAAGATCACAGAATTGCAATGGCACAGAAAGAAACTATTCAGCCTACCACGCCTGCAATATCATCAATGCCTAGAGCCATTGCTTTATCCCCACAACCTTACACATTATTTTTATCCAAATAACCATCCAATGTCCTCTTCAATACTTTAATTGAACCGGCCTCTATCACGTTTCCCTGAAGTGCATTCCAGACCTGAATCACTTGCTATGTGAAAGCATTTTTCCTCACATTTCCCTAGCTCCTTTTGTAGGGTGGCACGGTGGCTCAGCGGTTTGCGCTGCTGCTTCACAGCACCAGGGACCCGGGTTCAATTCCACCTTTGGGTCACTGGTTGTGTGACACATTCTCCGCATGTCTGTGTGTGTTTCCTGCGCGTGCTCCAGTCTCCTCCCACAGTGCGTAGATGTGCAAGTTGTGTGGATTGGCCATGGGAAATGCAGAGTTAAAGGACTAGGGTAGGGGGGTGGGTCTGGGTTGGATGCTCTTTGGAGGGGCAGCATGGACACAATGAGCTGAATGGCCTGCTTCCATGTTGTAGGGATTCTATGAAAGTCAGATCAGTGGCTGAGAAATTGGGATAAAAAACATTGTGGCATGTTTCATTGAGCTAAATGTGTTGGAAGGATTGTAATTGCCCCTCTGTCATCCCTCAAGCTGTCGGTCTCTCTGCAGCCTATTCACTATCACATACCAATTCCCCACTATGATGGTTCTTCCTGCTGGCTAGGATCCTGTCAGCACTCAGAAGATCTCCTGCCCCATTTTCCAACCAGTTAGTTTTGTTTAAACAAGTGCCCAGTGTCCAATGGTTGAGCCTGCACTGCCAGAAGATATATTCTGCTGCTATATCTTACAATCACGCAACACCAGGTTATAGTCCAACAGGTTTATTTGAAAACACAAGCTTTCAAAGCCTCAGTCCATCTTTAGGTGTTAGTGAGAGAGGTAATATCAGACACAGAATTTATAAAGTAAAAGATCAAAGGTTAACACCATTGATGAGGATGTACTAACACACAACACACATACACACGCGTGCACACACACACACACACGCACACTCTCTCTCCCCACCTCATGCACGCATACTCACTCTCCACCCTCCACCCCCGCCCCCCTCCTCTCACGGACACAGACTCTGTTTTTTCCCTCACTCACACACACTCTCTCTCCCCCTTCTCACTCTGTCTCTCTATCTCTCTCTCTCTCACACACACACACACACATACGTGAATCTATGGGGTGAATTTATATTTGCAGATACATTTTATTTTGTTCAAAAAGCACACAATTTGTAGATAGACAGTCAATGTGGTGTTTTACAAATTCTTACTTTAGAAATAAAACCAGTCTGACTCCAAACTAAAACAAAACAGATTCTAAACAAGTTCTCAAACCTAACATGCATTGTCTGAAAATCTAAATCATTGTCTAAAATGTCACCACTTCTTTACACTGATAAAGCCTTTTTATCTCCTTGGACTGTGACTTGAAAGGAATTCAGGGATTTACATATATATATTATTCAATTAAAGCCTACTAACTGATTAAAGATTTAACAGCATCCTAGTTTTGTTTAGTACATCCTCATCAGTGGTGTGAACTTTTGATCTTTTGCTTATAAATTCTGATACTACCTCTCTCACTAACACTTGAAGGAGGAGTGAGGCTCCGAAAGCTTGTGTTTTCAAATAAACCTGTTGGACTATAACCTGGTGTTGTGTGACTTCTGACCTTATCTACCCCAGTCCGACAGCGGCACCTCCACATCCTAGCATTTAGAAGAATGAGATTCTTAGAGGGGTGACAGGGTAGATGCTGAGAGGTTAATCTCCTTGTGGGAAAGCCTAGGACCAGAGGGGAACATTTCAGAGTCAAGGTCACCTAAAGTAGAAGAGCAATTTCTTCTCTCAGACAGTAGTAAATCTGTAGGATTCTTGACTGCAGAGGGGTGTCGAGGCTGGGTTATTAATTATGTTCAAGGCCGATATATTTAATCAGGAGGGTATCAAGGGTTATGGTGAAAGGGCGGTAAGTGGAATTGAGGATTATCAGATCAACAATGATCTCATGAAGGCAAAATAGTCTCGTTGGGCTGAATGACCTATTTCTGCTGCTATATCTTACAATCTTATAGACTTACGTGGGCAATTGTCCATATTGTTGGGTAGATGCCAGTGTGTAATTGTACTGGAGGTACTTTACTACAGATACATCCAGTTCTTGAGTGCAAGTATATTTTTTCTGGAATGTTGTGAGGGTCTATTGCCTTTGCAGTATCCAGTCCCCTCACCTGTTTCGTAATATCACAAGGAGTGAATCAAATTGACTGAAGATTGACATCTGACATTTTTGCACCTCTAGAGGAGGCCAAGATGGATTATCCACTTGGCACCTCTGGCTGAAAATGTATGCAGATGCTTCAGGCTCATCATTTGTATTGATGCGCTGTGCTTCCCCAACATTAAGGATCGCTGAACAGTATTTCACCCTAACCACTTCAGTCCAACTATAACAAGCAAGAAAGCACATCATAATAAATGTCAAAAAAAGCAGATGTAAAGGACAGTAAAACCTCTCACTGGAATTCTGAAATTGCTTTTCAACTCATGCAGAATCAGTTGCAGGCTTGTCAGACTGCTTTTCTTAAAAAAATGCATGTCTCAATGTAAACAGAAATGTAGGTTAAAGTCGCCCAATCCTTGAGGGCAGAGTTCACTAATGTATTGCTCTAGCAAAATGTTTAACCCTAAAAAACCAGGAAAGTTAAGAGCAAATGACTTTTAAATCAGTGACCTTCAGGAACATTGAATGTTCCAAATGATTTCTGAGCCACTGAAATACAGATGAGGTATAGTCACTGTTGCAATACAGGCATTTTATACGTATATTAGGAGCAAGAGGGTAGATTGGGAAACATAGATCCACTCAGGACAAAGGGAATTTATGCATGGAGCCAGAGGAAGTGGGTGACGTTCCTGACGATAACTTTGCATCAGTATTCACCAAGGAGAGGGACATGGATGATAGTAAGATTAGGAAAGGGTATGTTGATATTCTAGGAAGTGTCGGTATTAAGAAGGGGGAGGAGGTGTTGGGTGTCTGAAGAAACATCAAGGTACATAAGTCTCCAAGGCCTGATGGAATCTGTCCAAAATACTGAAGGAGGCAAAGGAGGAGGTTGCTGGGGCCTTGACAGAGATCTTTGCATCAAATTTACTGACAGGTGAGATTCCAGAAGACGAGGGAATAGCTAATGTTGTTCCTTTGTTTGAGAAGGGCATCAGGGATAATCCAAGAAATTATTGGCTGGTGATCCTTATACCAGTGGCAGGGAAATTATTGGAGCAGATTCCTAGGGTCAGAATTTACTCATATTTGGAGGAGAATGGACTTATTAGGGATAGTCAGCATGGCTTTATGTGGGGGAGGTCTTGTCTCAGAAACTTGCTTGAGTTTTCTGAGGAAGTGACAAAGATGATTGATGAGGGTAGGGCAGTGGATGTTTTCTGGACTTTGCTTAAGCAGTTGACAAGGTCCCTCATGGTAGGCTGGTCCAGAAGATTACCTCACATGGGGTACATGATGAGTTGGCAAGTTGGACACAAAAATCACTTGGTCACAGAAGACAGAGGGTAGGAGAGCGGTGTTTCTCTCTCTGGCTGGAGATCTGTGACCGCTAGTGTTCTACAGAGACAGCACTGCTGCCTCACAGCGCCAGGGACCCGGGTTCGATTCCAACCTTGGACGACCGTCTGTGTGGAGTTTGCACATTCTCCCTGTGTCTGCGTGGGTTTCCTCCGGGTGCCCCGGTTTCCTCCCACAATCCAAAGATGTGCAGGCTAGGTGGATTGGCCATGCGAAAGTTGCCCATAGTGTTCAGGGATGGGTCTGGGTGGGATACTCTGAGGGTCAGTGTGGACTTGTTGGGCTGAAGGGTCTGTTTCCATACTGTAGGGATTCTGTGAAGTGCTTGGACCTCTATTGCTTGTAAAATACATAAATGATGTGGTCTGATTAGTAAGTTTGCAGATGACATGAAAATAGATGGAGTTTTGGATAGTGAGGATGGTTGTCAAAGGATACGGCGGGATATAGATCGGCTGGAAATTTGAGCAGGGAAATAGCAGTTTGAGATTAATGTGGACAAGTATGAGGTGATGCATTTTGGGAGGTTAAATTCAAGAGGAAAATAAACAGTAAATGGCAGGACCCTTGGGGTGCAAGTCCATAGCTCCCTGAAAGTAGCAACACAGGTGGACGAGATACTTAAAAAAGGCACACAGCTGCTTGCCTCTATCAGTCGGGGCATTGAGTGTAAAAGTTGGCAAGTCATTTTGCAGCTGTACAAGATTTTACTTAGGCCACATTTGGAGTGTTGTGTTCAGTTCTGGTTACCACACTTTAAGAAGGATGTAGAGGCTTTGGAGAGGATGCAAAAGAGGTTTACCAGGATGTTGCCTGGATCGGAGTGTATTAGATATAAGGAGAGTTTGGACAAACTTGGATTGTTTCGCTTGAGAGTCAGAGGCTGAGGGCAACCTGATAAGTGCATAAAAAATTGTTAGAGGCATGGATAGGACAGCTAGACAGAGTCTTTTTTTCTCAGGACAGAAATGTCAAATACTAGGGGTCATAGGTTTAAGGTAAGAGGGAAAAGTTTAAAGGGGATATGATAGGAAAGTGTTTTACACAGAGAGAGGTAGGTGCCTGGAATGAACTGCCAGGTGGTGTAGAAGCAGAAATGATAGTAATGTTTTAGAGGCATTTAGACAGACAAATGAACAGGCAGATAATAAAGGGATATGGACCATGTGCAGGGAGATGGGAATAGTTTAGAATGGCATCATGTTCAGCACAGACATGGTGGGCCGAAGGGCCTGTTCCTGTGCTATACTGTTCTATGTTTGAAACAAGGATGTAATGCTTCAGTTATAAATGGTATTGGTGAGACATAAGAACATAAGAAATAGGAGCATGAAGTAGGCCACTCAAGCTTATAGATCGTATATGGTCTTATATGATCTGTCCCAGGCTTCAACTCCTGTTCCATGTTGGCTTCTCATAGGCCTCAACTCCCCAATATTTGAAAAATCAACATACCTCCTCTTTAAATACTTTGTGTTTGAGCCTCCTCAACTCTGTGGGGTAGGGAATTCCAGTCATTGAGCACCCTCTAGGAGAAGAAATTCTGTTACATCTCAGTTTTAAATGGATGTTTGCTTATGTTGTAATACATCCCCGGTTTTAGATTTCCTCACTAGTAGAAACAGTTTCTCAACATCTACCTTGACCAACCCCCTTAGAATCCGAGATAGTAGGAACTGCCGATGCTGGAGAATCTG
Organism: Rhincodon typus; assembly: GCF_021869965.1. Taxonomy (NCBI): domain Eukaryota; kingdom Metazoa; phylum Chordata; class Chondrichthyes; order Orectolobiformes; family Rhincodontidae; genus Rhincodon; species Rhincodon typus. The sequence continues at coordinate 44 of NW_025978410.1, read as the reverse complement.
AGATAACAAGGTGTAGAGCTGGATGAACACAGCAGGCCAAGCAC
>NW_025978409.1:0-6534 GCF_021869965.1 Rhincodon typus | reverse complement strand
TTTATTTCAGAACCCCCTTCCCCTCCCCCTTTTCTGATGAAGGGTCTCGGCCCGAAACGTCAGCCTTTTTGCTCCTATGATGCTGCTTGGCCTGCTGTGTTCATCCAGCCCTGCACCTTGTGATCTCTTGTTCTAGATTGCCTCACATGACGAAACATCCTTCTAATGTATTTTTTGTCAGTCCCCTTTAGCATCCTTTATACCTCAATTAGATCACCTGTTATTCTTCTAAACTCTAGAGAGTATAGTCCTAAACTGCTCAATCTCTCTCCACAAGGCAAACCCCTGATCTCTGGAATAAAAACAGAAGTTGCTGGAAAAGATTGAATTATTTATTGTCATGTGTACCAAAATACAGTGAAAAACTTTGTTTACAAGCGGCACAGGCAGATCACAGCAAGCAACCGTTGTCCAGATCACAAAGACTTAGAGACATTCAGGTTACATTATTTGAGGCTAGAGTCCATTCAACAATCTAACATCCAGAAAGAAATTGTTCCTGAATCTGCTTGTGCCTGTGTTCAGGCTTCTGTATCTTCTGCCTGACAAAAGAGATTGTAAGAGACCATTACTGGAGTGCAATGGGTCTATGATGTTGGAAGCCTTTCCGCGGCAGCGAGCTGTGTAAATGGAGTCCATGGATGGAAGGTTGGCCTCCATGATAGTCTAGGCTGTGCACACCACCTTCTGTAGTTTCTTACGGCCCTGAGCAAAGCAGTTGCCGTATCAGGCCGTTATGCACCCAGACAGTATGCTTTCAATGGTGCATCTGTAGAAGTTGGTGAGGGACCTTATGGACATGTCAAATTTCCTGAGCCGCCTGAGGAAGACGAGGCGTTGTTGTGCCTTCTTGACTGTCGCATTTACATGGGAAGTCCAGCACAGTCATCGGTTATTGTCATTCCGAGGAACTTGATGCTCTCCACCCTCTCACCCTCAGTTCTGTTGATGTAGGTGGGGACATGTTCTCCCTTTCTGAAATCGATGATCAGTTCTTTTGTTTTGCTGACATTGAGAGACAGTTTGTTTTCATTGCACCAAGTCACCAAGCCCTCTATCTCCCTTCTGTATTTTGACTTGTCGTTATTAGATATCTGTCCCACTATGGTGGTGTCATCAGCGAACTTGTAGATGGCATTCATTCGGAATTTGGCTACACAGCCACGAGTGTACAGAGAGTACTGTAGGGGACTGAGGACACATCCTTAGGGGGCTCCAGTGTTGAGTGTTATTGTGAAGGAGGTGCAGTTACCTATCCTCACTGATTGTGGCCTGTGGGTCAGAAAGCTGAGGGTCCAATTGCAGAGGGCAGAGCCAAGACTAAGGTCTCACAATATTGAGAAGGTCTTCCTTATCTTTCTCTTTGGGACCAAGAGGAGTAAGATACCCACAAGTGAATGCTCCCAGCTCCAGACTATCCCTCATCCATGAATCACTGACACATTAAACCCAGACAACCTGAACCTTCCTTTTAAACTGCACTGTGAATTTCCACGCTTTATGTTCACTTCCAACTGGTTAGAACAGGTTGAGATCCAATGGTTTATTGGCTATGCTTGCTAGTTAAAATTGCTCAGCCCTCTTACTGACACTCAGACAGATTGGCCAGTTGCGAATCAACCTCCCTTCTCACAAGGTACAGTCCCAACTCTGTGCTTCTATCATTTCTGTTGATTGCAGTTTGATTAATTGTCGTGATTGAATCAGGTTTTCATTTTCTGTCTCACCAGCAAAAGTGAGGGTTGCACTGCCTTCCAATCAAAGGCAATATTATCCAGGTGAGTTGGAGCCTTCAGTCCCATACAGGTACCTGGGCAATGTACGCACACGTGTTGCTAGCAGCACATCATGCTGGGACACTTCCAGGATGGAGTCTGTATGCAGCAGCAAAGATAAATTGCCTTTAGACACCCTCTCATTTATTGCAACCTCTCCAATGCAGGGAAACAATTGTCTTCAGATAATCCAGCGCAGTGCAGCAATGAATTTCCTGTTCTTTACTGCTCAGTACTGCACTTGGAGTCACAAAACCTGAGGTGGTCATGAGTGCAAAAGAGCCTGACAATATGCTTTCAATTTGAGAAATAATACAAATTCAACATTTCCCTTGATGTGCCTCTCTGTCTAACATCTCTCAAGCCCATAGAGGTACTGTAAGGACTTACCTTAAGCCTCTCTGTATGGGAGATAGCTGATATGCCACTGGTAAAATACCAGATGGAGCAGGAAGCTACCCTTAATTGTCCAATTCACTGGTTTGGTTGGCTTCTAGGTGAGATGATGCCCTCCATGTTCCCTTCCATGTCACTTTGTGGGCAACCCCATCCTTCATGCCACTTCCTGCCCATTTCCCCTTGGAAATTCCAAAGCCACTCAGCCCAGGCCTACAGCCTGGGTAAATCCAATGCTTAGATCCAGAGGCTGTAAGAGCAAAAGTGCATAAAATAGATCAGGCCTGGTCAGGGTCCTGTCAACCCTGGTGGTATATCCTCAAGTAAGAAAAAAGATCATAAAACAATAAGATATAGGAGCAGAATTAGGCTATTTGGTCCATCAAGTCTGCTCTGCCATTTGCTCATGGCTGATGTGTTTCTCAACCCCATTCTCCTGCCTTCTCCCCATGACCCTTGATCCCCTATTAATCAAGAACCTATCTATCTCTGTCTTAAATGACCACAACAACTTGGCTTACACAGCCCTCTGCAGCAATGAGTTCCACAGATTCACCACCCTTTGGCTGAAGAAATTCCTCCTCATCTCAGTTCTGAAGGGTCGTCCCTTCACTCTGAGGTTGTGCCCTTGGGTCCTAATCTCTCCTAGTGTGGAAACATCTATTCCATGTCCACTCTATCCAGGCCCCTCAGTATTCTGTAACTTTCAATCAGATGCCCCTCATCCTTCTAAACTCTATCCAATACAGACCCAGAGTCCTCAATCGCTGCTGATATGACAAGCCCTTCATTCCCGGAATCATTCTTGTGAACTTCTTTTGGACCCTCTCCAATACAGTACACTTTTCCTTCAATACAGGGCCCAAAACTGCTGACAATATTCCAAATACAGTCTGACTAGAGCCTTATACAGCCTTGGCAGTACATTTCTGCTCTTGTATTCTCACTCTCTTAAACATTGAGTTTGCTTTCCTAACTGCCGATTGCACATTAACCTTCAGAGAATCCCAAACTAGGACTCTTTAGTCCCTTTGTGCTTCAGATTTCCAAAGCCTTTTCCCATATAGAAAATACACTATACCTCTATTCTTCCTACCAATGTGCATGACCTCACTTTCCCACGTTATATTTAGTCTACCACTTACTTGCCTACTCTCCCAGCCTATGTAAGTCCTTCTACAGCTTTCCTGCTTCCTATCTGTACCTCCATCTATCTTTGTGTCTTCTGCAAACTTTGCATAGATGCCCTCAATTCCTTCGTCCAGATGGTTAATAAATAACATGAATAGCTGTCGTGCTAACACTGGCTTCTGTGGACCTCCACTAGTCAGAAAGACATATCAGAGACATTGTATCATCAGAGTAGATGCAATAGTAGTGAAGAAATTGGGAGAATGGGATGGAGGAAGATTTTGAGCAGATATTGTGAAGGTAGTTGTGGTAATGTATGGACTTATGACAGATGTTCCCTGAAAGCCTATCCCTGGAATGGAAATGGAGAAGTTGGGGAAGGGAAGGGAAAAGTCAGAGGTAACTGAAGGATAGAGGTTTGAAGCAAAGTTGATGAGATTTTCCAATTCAAGTCTAGGTCAGGATAGAGGGTTGATGCAGTCACCAATGTATCAATAAAAGGAGGGAGGGTGGAGATCCAAGTAGGACCAGGACAAGGAATACTTTACATATCACACAAAAAAGGCAGACATAACTAGGACCCAGGTGGACACCTTCTTTATGGACTAAGTGATTGGAGTTGAAGGTGTTGTTCAAAGTATGAACAGGTGGGGGTTGGGGGAAGGGATGTGGAGGAAGCAGATGGATGGAGATTGGTTTGGTCTCTATTCTGGAAAGAAAGTGTGAGGCCTCAGACTGCCCTGATGGGGAGTGAGGTGTCGAGAGGAATTGGCGACAATTGGAAAGTGACTGAGGACACCACAAGAGTCATTGGTGGAGGTTGGGAAAGAATGGACAAAGGGAGAAAAGTACTAATCAAGATAGAAGAAATCAGTTCACAGGGATAAGAAAGGTGTAAAATATTAACTTTACCAGGGGAGTGCATTTTGTCAATCTTGAGAAGACTGTGGAAGCAGTTGTTCAGGATTGGCTAACTGAGGGTGGCTTTGGAGAGAAGGTGTTCAGACAGAAAGCCATCAAGAGCTCCCCATCCAACAACTCAATGCTTGGTGATGGGATTACGGTGCAAGGCTAGGTAAGAGGAAGGGGTCGGAGATTTGATGTTTGGCCTTTCCCAGATTCAGGTGGGTATTCCAGACTGCAGAGGCACCAGGCTTGGCAGGTGGTCCGATGATAATCTTCTTATTAGAGCTGCCTCTGTCTCAGAGTGGCAGCAACACCAGACATGATGGCTGGACCACCTCAGGGTCGGAGGGGGCTGGGGTCAGCTGAATCACTATGAGTCACACTGATACTTACTCCATTCTCTGTCTGAGCAGCATTAGCAGCAGCGGCAGGCCCAGCGGACTTGTGTCATCTGGGTGCAAGTGAGTCAGCACATCTTGCAACTGCACACTGATACCCGAGCTGGATGGTTCAGTGTATCGCAACCAGATTGCAACCACTTCAGCCGTGGAATGTACCTTGCGCAGTTACTGATTCATTCTCGTGTTGTAAACTGAACTCCACTTTCTGTCTAATTGCAGCAGCATCTCCTGCTGTAGATTGGTGCCAGCAAGGTGCAGGTTCAATAACAGTCTTCAGTTCCACACTGATCCTCAGATTGCATTTGTGAGTGAATTGGTCCCAGTGTGTCCTGACTTCAATGGGATATGAACAGAGCCGAGCAGGGTTGATTGGGATAAGAGGTTAGCGGGTCAAATAACAGATCATTCGAGTACAGTCGAGGGCTATTCCCTCAAATAGAAAAGATAGGACAAACAAATGCAGAGCTCACTGCATGATGAAAGGAGTAAAAATTAACATTAGAAGTAAAAATTGTGTTTATAACAGGTGTAAGGCAGAAAATAGAACATAGAACAGTATAGCACAGGAATAGACCCTTCGGCCCAGCATGTCTCTGCCAACAACAATGCAGTCTAAACTAATCCTCTCTATCTGCATGTGATCTGTAACCCTCTATATCATAAGAAGAGCAAAGAGGATCTATGAGAAAAGAGTAGAAGCTAACATAAAGATAAATCCCAAAGACTAGAATAGACATATCATCAGTACAAGAGTGGGTAAAGCAGGAGTAGGGCTAATGAGAGCCCAAAAGGGGATTTTTATGTGGAGGCAAGGGACATGGCTGAGGTGTTAAAGGAATACTTGGCATCAGTCTTTACAAGATAAGAGGACATTGCCCAGAACATGGTGGGGAAACTCTGTCACTAGAACAGCTCACAGTTACTAAGGAAGAGGTGTTGGATAGATTGTTAGCATTTAAATTTGACAAGACAACCAGGACCAAATGAGTTGCATCCACAGATTTTAAACGAAGTGAGAATAGAAATTGAGAGAGCACTGGCCATAACCCTTCAGTCTTCCCTGGATTTAGGGGAGGTCCCAGAAAACTGGAGCATTGCAAACATTATGGTCTAGTTCAAAAAAGGTTATAAAGATAAGGCCAGCGGTTACAGACCTTTTGGTTTAAGTTCAGTGGTTGGAAATGTTTAGAAACAATAATTTCAGATAATAGTCATATGGAAAAAGGTGAGTTGATGCGGTAGAGTCAGCATGGGTTTCTAAAAGGGAAGTAATGTTTAACTAACTTGCTGAAGTCTTTTAGAGAGGTAACAGAAAGGATGAATGAGGGTAACACTGATAATACGATGTGCAAAATTTTTTAGAAGGCATTTGATACAATGCCATACCACAGACTCGAGGCATGTTATAAGCCATGGTATAAAAGGGACAGTAACAACGTGGATACAAAATTGGCTGAGTGATAGGAAACTGAGTGTAATGGTCAATAGATATTTTTCAGACTGGAGGGAGATTTGTGATGGAGACCCCACAGTTTGGTACTGGGATCTATGCTTTCCTTGATAGATCTAATGATCTCGGTTTGGTGTGCAGGGGCAATTTCAAAGCTTGCAGAAAACAATAAACCTGGAAGAACTGCAAATTGAGAGGACAATGTGGAACTCCAAAAGGACATTGACAAATTGATGGAGTGGGCAGACAGGCAGTTGATCAGGTTCAATGCAGAGAAGTGTGAGCTGGTGCAATTTGGTCAGAAGGAAAATCAATAAGAATTAGGATATACATTTCTAAAGGGGGTGCAGGAGCAGAGAGACTTGGGTGTATCTGTGCACAGATCACTGAAGGTGGCAGGACAGGTAGAGAGAACGCTAAGTAAAGCAGAGACAACAAGGTGCAGGGCTGGATGAACACAGCAGGCCAAGCAGCA
>NW_025978408.1:0-6534 GCF_021869965.1 Rhincodon typus | reverse complement strand
AGTGCGGAGGGCTGTTCTAGGTTACAAAGGGACATTGATAGCGTGCAGAGCTGGGCTGAGAAGTGGCAGATGGAGTTTAACCCTGAAAAGTGTGAGGTGATTCATTTTGGAAGGACAAACTTGAAAGCAGAATACAGGGTTAACGGAAAGATTCTTGGCAGTGTGGAGGAGCAGAGGGATCTTGGGGTTCATGTCCACAGTTCCCTGAAAGCTGCCACCCAGGTGATAGAGTTGTTAAGAAGGCGTATGGTATGTTAGCTTTCATTAATAGAGGGATTGAGTTCAAGAGCCGTGAAGTTATGCTCCAGCTGTACAAAAGCCTGGTTCGGCCACATCTGGAGTATTGTGTCCAGTTCTGGTCACCTCATTACAGGAAAGATGTGGAAGCGTTGGAAAAGGTGCAGAGGAGATTTACCGGGATGTTGCCTGGAATGGAGGGAAGGTCTTACGAGGAAAGGTTGAGAGAGCTAGGGCTTTTCTCTTTAGAACGACGAAGGATGAGAGGTGACTTAATAGAGGTGTACAAAATGATCAGAGGTACAGATAGAGTGGACAGCCAGAGACATTTTCCTAGGGTGGAGGTAGCTGTTACGAGGGGACATAGTTTTAAAGTGAAAGGAGGTAGATATCAGGGAGACGTCAGAGGTAGATTCTTTACTCAGAGAGTGGTAGGGTTGTGGAATGCATTGCCAGAGAGGGTAGTTGAGTCGGCCTCATTAGGGGCATTTAAGCAGCTATTAGATAGGCATATGGATGATAGTATAAGGTAGGGATGGAGGTTAGATAGATCTTAGGATTAGGGTAAAAGTTCGGCACAACATCGTGGGCCGAAGGGCCGGTACTGTTCTATGTTCTATGTTCTATGATTGCACAATGTTCGGCACCAATTGCAACTCCTTGGATACTGAAGCAGTCCGTGTCCAACTGCAACAAGATCTGGGCAATATCCAGGCTTGGGCTGGAGTGGCGAGTGACATTTGCACCACACAAAAGCCAGGCTATGACCATCACTAATAAGAGACAATCTAACCACCATCCCTTGACATTCAATGGTGCTACCATCACTGAATCCCCCACTATCAACATCCTGGGGGTTATCATTGACCAGAAACTCAACTGCACTCACCACATGGCTACAAGAGCAGGTCAGAAGCTAGGAATACTGTGGCAGGTAACTCATCTCCTGACTTCCCAAAGCCTGTCCACCATCTACAAGGCACAAGTCAGGAGTGTGATGGAATACTCCCCACTTGCCTGGATGAGTGCAGACCCAACAACACACAAGAAGCTTGACACTATCCAGGACAAAGCAGCCTGCTTGATTGGCACTATATCCACGAGCATCCACTCCCTCCACCACCGACACTCAGTAGCAGCAGTGTGTACTACCACAAGATGCACTGCGGGAATTCACCAAAGATCCTCAGATAGTTCCTTCCAACCCCACAACTACTTCCACCTAGAAGGACAAGGGCATAGACATATGGGAACACCACCACCTTCAAGTTCCCCTCCAAGTCACTCACCATCCTGACTTGGAAATATATCGTCGTTCCTTCAGTGTCGTTGGGTCAAAATGCTGGAATTCCCTCCCAAATAGCATTGGGGTCAACCTACAGCAGGAGGATTGCAGCAGTTCAAGAAAGCAGCTCACCACCACCTTCTCAAAGGCAGCTAGGGATGGGCAAGAAATACTGGCCAGCCAGCGATGTGCACATCCCACAAATGAATTTAAACAAAAACCCGATGTCCCTGTGTTTGATGGATGAACTTTGTGCATGTCTGGCCACTCTGACTGAGCATCCACAATGAATAAAAACATTGAGCCCATGGAAAGACCAGCATAGTCGACATGAAACCGAGTCCAGGGTTTACCCGGCCATTCCCACGAATGGGAGGGAACTGCTGACTGTAATTTTTGTCCTTGTTGGCACTTTGGGCACTGCCCCACCAACAAGGCTATGTCTGCACCTAACCCTGGCTACCAGACGTAAATTAGAGTCATAGAGACGTACAGCACGGAAACAGACCCTTTGGCCCAACTCGGCCGTGCTGACCCGGTATCCTAAATTAAGCTAGTCCTGTTTGCCAGCATTGGGTCCCTTTCCCTCTAAACCCTTCCTATCCATGTACCCACCCCATTCTATTCCCACATATGTCCTCACAGTGCTGCAACAGCCCTTTCAATTCAGTTCTCTGTTACTGAAACAGATAGCTTATTACCCTAAACCATTCTTTAAGGACTTCCTTATTAATTTATTCTGAGGCACATCAAAATCCAAATCATCTAGATTTGATTCCTTGCTCTGAGTGGCAGTAACCAATACCTGTTTCTCTGGTTGTCTTTCCCAGCCATGGTAAGTTTTCAACATGTTCACGTGACATACCCGATAAGTGTTTTTCCTTATCTGACTTAACTTCTTCTCAATCTGATGGGGACCACTAAACCTTGCTTTGAAGGCATCTCCTACCACAGGTAACAGCACCAATACTTTATCCTCATGGGAAAATGCATGAATTTTGGATTTCTTATCGGCTTTGTGCTTCGTTATATGCTATACCACCTTCAAATGTTGACTAGCTAATTCGCCTACTCTGTTTAATCTTTCTCTCACCTCAGATACATAATCCAACTGTGAGATCTCTGACTCTGGACCCATCAACTTTCCCTTAATTTTAAAAGCCCTCTTACTTTGTGTCCAAATATCAACTCAAATGGAATAAACTGAGTTGATTCATTTGGGGCATCTCTAACAGCAAACAATATAAATGGGGCAACAAGGTGCAGGGCTGGATGAACACAGCAGGCCAAGCAGCATCATAGGAGCAGGAAAGCTGACGTTTCGGGCCTAGACCCTTCTTCAGAAAAGGGGGAGGGGAAGGGGTTTCTGAAATAAATAGGGAGAGAGAGGGAGGCGGATAGAAGATGGATAAAGGAGAAGATAGGTGGAGAGGAGACAGACAGGTCAAAGAGGCGGGGATGGAGCCAGTAAAGGTGAGTGTAGGTGGGGAGGTAGGGAGGGGATAGGTCAGTCCAGGGAGGACGGACAGGTCAAGGGGGCGGGATGAGGTTAGTAGGTAGGAGATGGGGGGTGGGGCTTGAGGTGGGAGGAGGGGATAGGTGGGAGGAAGGACAGGTTAGGGAGGCGGGACGAGCTGGACTGGTTTTGGGATGCGGTAGGGGGAGGGGAGATTTTGAAGCTTGTGAAGTCCACATTGATACCATTGGGCTGCAGGGTTCCCAAGCGGAATATGAGATGCTGTTCCTGCAACCTTCGGGTGGCATCGTTGTGGCTCTGCAGGAGTCCCAGGATGGACATGTCGTCTGAGGAATGGGAGGGGAAGTTGAAATGGTTCGCGACTGGGAGGTGCAGTTGTTTCGTGCGAACCGAGTGTAGGTGTTCCACAAAGCGGTCCCCAAGCCTTCGCTTGGTTTCCCCGATGTAGAAGAGGCCATATAAATATAAATGGGATACCTTTATCCCAATAATTTGGGTAATCCTGACAATAAGCTCCTCAGCATGGTCTTTAGGGTCTGATGCCACCTTCCCAATGGTCCCTGGGATTCAGGATGGAACGCACTTGATTTTAAAGTGTTAGATACCTAAACTACCTATGACCTCCATAAATAATTTAGCGGTAAACCTGGACCTTTGATCTGACTGAATCTCCCTGGGTAGACCATAACAGATAAAGAAAGCAAGCATCCCTTTCTGCCTTTATATTCCATAATGGAATAGCCCCCGGAAATCTTGTAGACACATCCATTATGGTTAGCAAAAACTGGTTTCTACCTGCGTAAAAAGGTTCTGCAAATGTGGGAATTGGCATCAAAGGCGCTGGTTTTATTACTACTTGTGACTTTCCTGCCATCTGACGTACGGCAAAATTCAACCACATTTTTATGTAACCCAGGCCAATAGAAATGCTTGTGTATCTTAGCCTGAGTCTTCCTCACTCCTAGTTGACCTCCTGCAGTAATTTGTGTGCTACCCATAACATTTACTGCCTGTATGCTACCACCAACACAATCTGGCAAACTTCCACCCATTTCCCCTTCTGCACGAACCTGCCTCACTCTCCATTTCCATCTTAAGATTTTATCCTTAAGGCAATAACATTCTGGAATACATTCTGATTCCTTTTTCTGAGCAGATGCTGCGATATAAATCCTTTATCATCTCATCCTTTTGTTGTTAACTCCATTAGATTTCAGAGCGAAACACCTCTGTCTGAACAGGTTTTTCCTTTACCATTTCGTCAAGCAGGGTGTTAGCTAATTGGATCTCAACTCCTTCGTCTTTCTCTTTAGTTTGTCCCCCTCTTGCTTTAACCTGTGGCTGTGGGATCTTGTCACTACACAATCCGGAAAAATTCCAGGGTATTTTTCTTTTAACTCCTCAGTCCCCTGGTTTGCTTTTGGCTTCTCCCCTACAGTGGGTGTCATTCCTACCTTTGATCCAGCCATGTCGTTTCTGAGAACAAACTGTATTCCTCGAATAGACACTCTTTCAATCACTCTCACTATCACTTCTCCAATTAAAACTGGACTTTTCCAGCCTTGCCTGACACAGGGAAACGCTAAATCTCTCTCCATTTATTCCACAGATTATCTCTCTCTCAGGTAACATTTCAGAAGGAGTGCAAATACTTTCATCTCTTACTATTAGAGACTGATCAGTTCCCGTTTCGCTCAGTATTTTAACTTTTTTACCTTCTCCTCCTGTTCTTACTGAGTAAACCTTACCCACAGAGGTGAGGTCTTTGTAGAGATCAGGCACTATCTTACTATCCAGCCTGTGACTAAGCTGTGCACTCTCCTGCAGCTCCTCGAGTTCTCTCAGGATTTCCTTCACTACCTCAACTAATCTCACTGTCTTAGCCTCTTTTACCACACCCTTTTTCCCAGTGCCTCTCTTAATCCACCAGCCCTGTGACTTTATGTGCTCCACTCCATTAGCGTGGAAAACGCCTGAGGTCTTCCACCTCCTTTCCACCCTCTCTGGGTTCCTTTTTTCACCTGCGTTGTGATCTAGTTTTTGCTTTTCGTTGGAGGATCTCCCTTTTTTCCCAATTTCTATCCCTAACGGAACGAAATTGCTGTCAGAAGCTAGATTTTGATTTATTCATCCACCATCTCTGCAGCTCTTCTCAATGTTTGCCCCTCAACACGAGACCTTATCATTTCTGGAAGTGAGTTTTTGAGCTCTTCCTCCTCTAAGAGCCTCATATGTCTTTTCTGTCTTCATTGCTCTCACCCATTTATGTAAGTTGCTCCGTTTAATTCTTTCAAATTCCACATGAGTCCAACCTCGCTTCTTCCCTATATTTCTGAACCATTGTCTATGTGCATCTGGTACCAACTTGTAGGCACTCAAAAATAGCCTGTTTTACTTCTTCATATTCTCCTGACACCTCCATTGACAGTGCTGCAAACACTGTGCCTACCCACTTGCTCCCTGGCCAGTTCATCTGTTTGGCCAATTTCCTCAAAAGAAATGGAAAAGGCTTCGAACAAAATTCGCTGAGAAAGATGTTTGAATATATTGGTACATATCCCTACCAGGCCGTTGGCTACGATGAGTTTGCTGATCCTCACTTCCATCTTGCACTTTCGCTTCTGCTACTCAAAGTCTCTGTTTCAAGTTCCAACTTCACGTTTTCCAACTCAAACATTATTTCCTGGCTCTATCTTATAACGCCAGTTGTCTGATTTTCAATTCAACTTTTTTCTGACTCCACTGCACTTGACTGTTTTTCTGATATACCTAAATACTTCACTAACTCCTTCATATGTTCAGCTTTCCACTTATCCCTAGATAAAACCAGCCTGCTTGTCAAGTCTAAAAGTACATCCTTCCTCTGTCTTTCTAAACTTTCTTGGCAAATTGAGGAAGTCTCCTCAAACCCCAGAACCTCTTCAGCAATGTTGATAGCCATTTCCCTCACTTTCGATTTAACCAACCATAAAAGTGACCAAGATGAAACAGATTTTCCACTTCTCACTTCTGTTTTATTTAGAGATCTAGGACGCGAGTCCCCAATTCTGCTTAAATCTGCTGGGAACTTTCATACCTCAAATCTGTCCAAATCCATTCAGATCCCATACACAAAACAGGCCAGATCCTGGACTTGATGCCCCCCGATCTATTGTGGAGGGGTGATCAGACACCCTCAGAATCACTAAACCTGAATCACGAGGGAGCCTCACCTTGCCTCAATATGTTAAAGGAAGTGTGAATTGAACAGTTTATTGTCAAGTGTATTCAATCTAAAAATACAATGAAAAGTGTGCACCTTCGCTGTACATACATGGCACCGTTCACATTAACTTAGACTAAGGGAAGAAATAAAAGGTAACTTAAGAGAGTCCAACTTTCCTTTCCACTGCGCAGTCCCGATGCAGACTTTCCAATCCTTGCCGTACCTCTGCCAGTGGTATAACCTGTCTCTCTCACCCCCAATCTGTTATAAAGGACTGGTTCAATGAAAGAAATTCCTGACACTCACTTTACAAGGAACAAGTAACAATTT
>NW_025978407.1:2008-6535 GCF_021869965.1 Rhincodon typus | reverse complement strand
GGAATCATAGCAAAACTAGAGTCAACGGGATTCAGAGAATATTATTCTCGCTTTGATTGTGGGTTTTTGAAAAGATTGCGTCTTCAGACCTGAGTAGATCAAAACAAGGTGAATTTATTCAAGCTTGTACCACATATATGCGGAAAAGGTCTCCGAGTCTAGCTTGGAGATACTCTACCATTTGCAGCTCAAAACAGCATATTGAGACGTTTTCACGTCAGAATGGTTGTATATAACATTGGCTTAAAATAAATTAGATAAGTCATTTACTACAAAAACAGGATGCTGTTCAGTTTCTTACAAAGTCCTGAGTCGTCTCATTTCAACGGGTCTTCTATTTCCGCGTTATCTTCAGAGTTTCTCTGTCCCTACCATCAGCTCACAGCACACAAGCCTTTCTTTGTGAGTGATACTTAAGTGAGTATTTTTAGTTAGTAACTGCTGACAGTTCACTTATAGATATGCATTTAAACTACCTGAGACGAAAGAACTGTCATTACATAGTTGTATTTGACTCTTTGCCCTATGCTGTACTGTTCGTCTAAACTTATCTCCCACTTGTTCTGTGTTTTAATGCTCCACTCCTTTCCTTTTATATTTTTATATTCCCCTTGTACACTCTCCTATCCTCCTTACCCGACTTCACCCTAATTGGATAATACTGAATACAGAGGAAGGTGCTTGTGATTGGTTAGAGGCCAGCTATCTCAGCTTCAGAAATTCCTCAGCATTAGTTTCTGGTCCCAAGCACCTTCAGCTGTTTCATCAATGTCCTTCCCTGCGTCATAAGGTCAGAAGTGGATCTGTTTGTCAATGATTGCACGATGTTTAGCACCATTTGTGACTCAGCTACTGTAGTGGTGGATATTTAAATGCAGTGTCCCTGGACAACATTGAAGTTAGCCTGCTATGTGACAAAGAACATTTGCACCAAGTCCCAACAACTAATGACCAAATCTGAGGAATGAAAACCTAACCATAACTCATTGACATTCAATGGTTTTATCTTCACTGAATTGCCCACTATCATCATCCTGGGGTGCTAGTAATGATGAGAAACTGAACTGGATGTGATATTTAAATATTGTGCCTACAAAAGTAGGTCAGAGGGAAAAGATTCTATCGTGATTAGTTCAACTCATGACTCCCCAAAGCCTGTGCATCATTTAAGAATGTCTGTCATTAAGAACACTGTCAATTTGCTTGGATGGATGCAGCTCCAATGACACCAAGAAACCTGACACCATCCAAGACAATGCAGTCCACTTAACTGGTGCCCCATTCAGTACTTTCAGCATTTATTCCCTTCATTACTGAGGTACAGTGGCAGCAGAGTGCACTATCTACCAAATGCACTGCAGTTACTCACCCACTCTCCTTTGACCGCACTTTCCAAGCCTGCAAGCTCTTACCACCCGGAAGGACAAGAGCAGAGAATGCATCAAAACAGCACTATCTGCAAGTTCTCCTCCAGGGTGCGTACCATCCTGACTTGGAGCAGTATCAATAATGATCTCATTGAGTGGTGCAGTGAACTTGACGGGCCAAAAAGCCTGTTTCTACCCTGGATCTTCTATCATGACATTTTTTTTTAAAAAAAAGTTGACTAATGCAATGACCACACTTGTGCTCAGTCTTCCAGCTGTTCTCTGAACTGGTGTTAGCTAAAGCTCCAGCATCAACTTCCTGATCTTACAGTCCAGCCTGTGGTCGAGAACAGAAAGTATCCCAAAACCCTCTTGACCATGTGATTGTCCTGTCCAACCACCTTCAGGAATTTGTGAATGTCCACTCCAAGGTGTCTTTGTCTTTGTACCTCTACACCACTCAGCATCCCCACTTCCATTGTTCACTCTCCCTGAATTCATTATGAATCTCTTTGAATTGAATTCCGTTCATCATTCTTTTCTTTCCACCTGATTGATATCTCCCTGCAGTCCCAGGCTTTGTTCCTTATGGTTCACGACATCACGCATTGTTGCGTGTTGTCTGCAAACTTCTAAATTATGGCCCATACAACTCGGTTTTAATCATTGATCTACGTCAGGCAACAATGGAACTCCACTGGAAAAATCAGGAACAAATAAAAAACAGAAATTGCTGGAAAAACTCAACAGAATTGGCAGCATCTGTGGAGAGAAATCAAAGATAACATTTCAAGTCGAGTGACCCTCAGAACTCTACTGGAAAGTCATCCAGACATGGTTCATTCCTGGTCGGGATTAACAAAAAAATCTAACCCCTATTGTCATATGTGAATTTGCTGATGTCTCCAGAGGTTGTTTCTCTGAGTTATCTGTTCCCACACATGGCATTCCTGATCAGCATCTCCCCAGTGTCATTGAGTAAATGAGTTTCCACCTCAGTGGGTAACTGAATCCTTCCCTCAGTCCCCACGTTTCCCTGGTTTCTCTGTGGTGTGGGTGTTCTTGTGTCTATCCAGATTGGGCAATCAGGTGAATTCAAGTCCATGCAGGACCAAGGCCTGTTCTTGCCTGCTGTGAATGTGTTTTCATTCATTCTTGTTCTCCCACGGGATGTGGGGAGCACTGGTCAGGACAGCATTTCTTGTTCATCCCGAATTCACGTTGAACTGATGTCAGAGGATAGTTTGGGGTGAACCATATTGTTGTGGGCTTGGAGTCACTTGTATGCCAGACCAGGTAAGGACCTCCCTCCCAAGGGGACATGAAGGACTGGGATTTCAGGAAATTAAAGTCATGGTTTTGTTCGTGAAATCAGATTTATATTCCAGATTTTATTCATTGAGTGTAAACTCCAGCAGCTGACATGGTCAGTCCCTAGGGATTACTAGGAGATATATCACCACTACACTGCTATCTCCCCGCTGTGTTGCTTCATTGTAGAGAATAACTGTCACTGTTCAGATCATCCCAGAGTGACAGAGAACAGGAGTAGGCCATTCGGACCAACATGCCAGTGTTACTTCCATTTAAGAAAGGATTGAGTGAAGGGGAAAAGTATCAGCTGGCATGTGTTTGTAACATTTACAGTGTGTGTCCATGCTGGAATAAATGCGGTTTACTGCAGATCAAATTGTTGACTCGGAGCAAGAAGCTGATGTGGAGACAATGTGAGCAAAACTAGCTTAAACACTACTGCTCAGGTAACAAACATCAGTTTGTTGTGTAAATAGCAGGGATGGTTTCAATCCATGATCTCTGGGTTATAGGCCCAGCATACTCCCGCTGTGCCACTACGCTCTTATCTATCATGCAACCCACAACTGAAATAGATTGTAACTTCCTTCTTGCTGTTGAATAGGAACACACTTGGTGGCACGCCTTCCTGCTTGTACAATTCCAATGTGTCACGCCAACCAGAATGTGACAGACAGAAACAGACACACACACACAAACACAAACAGCAACGTATCATGAACATACACACAATGTCAGAAGAAGGGGTTGAGCAGTCCAGCAACTCATTAAGATGGACAGACTCATGATTTTTCTGAACTTTCGGTAAAGGCGAATCCAGCAGTTACATTCCTCATTGTAAAAAATTCTGAAGAAGTGTCTCTGAGCCAGAAACGTGAACTCTTCTTTCGCTCCATAGATGCTGTCAGAATTACTGAGCTTCTCCAGAAATTTCTGTTTTTGTTACATTCCTAATTTTTGTTTGTCTGTGGATGGTAACATTCCCCTGATCATGCACATTGACATTTAAATTCATCTGAAGGCTATCATTCGCCATTCTGTCTTTATCATCCTGTTCTCACCCTTCTGCCTTCCAAAATCACAAAATCCTTTCTCTATGGCGACAAGCACATGAAAATTTGCCTGGTTCTGATGAAAAGGTCGTGGATATGGGATAGGAATTCTGTTTTAAAAGACACACAGACAAACATACAAACAATGAATTTAACAGGCGGGGGCAATCTGTTGGTTGACAGAGGAGTAATCTCTAATTTGATTGATAATTGAAACATTTCCCCGGGACAGATCATGATCCAACAAAAGAAGTTAGTCTTTTTTAACAAATCCCATGCTGACTAACATTGCTCTGTACAGCCTGATGCCCCAATAATCCCTGCTCCATGTCAATAAAAGCTGCTCCGGGTGAGGTTGGAGCTCATAACCTTGGCATTTCACGCGCCTCCATACCGTCATAGAAGGACGGCGCCCTCACCGACTGTGTCACGACAGCCACATTTCTGAAGAAGGGTCTAGGCCGGAAACGTCAGCCTTCCTGCTCCTCTGATGCTGCTTGGCCTGCTGTGTTTGTCCAGCTCTGCATCTTGTTATCTCAGATTCTCCAACATCGGCAGTTCCTACTGTCTCTGAGTCAGTTTCAACTGGAGCCATAGAGTAGCTCCACCCGCTCAGCGCCATCCCCATTTCCGGTTGTATCTTCACGGCTGGGGCACTGAGTTTCTTTGGTTCCGGGCCCAGGAACTGGGATTATATGATCGTCTGCAGCAGTGGTTAATTCCTTGTGTGTGGGAACTGATGAAGTAAACGACGTAAAGCTAAATTGCTATTGAAGAATACATTTCAACAATAT
>NW_025978407.1:157-1908 GCF_021869965.1 Rhincodon typus | reverse complement strand
TTTCACGCGCCTCCATACTGTCATAGTAGGACCGCGCCCTCACCGACTGTGTCACGACAGCCACAATTCTGAAGAAGGGTCTCGGCCCGAAACGTCAGCCTTCCTGCTCCTCTGATGCTGCTTGGCCTGCTGTGTTTGTCCAGCTCTACACCTTGTTATCTCAGATTCTCCAGCATCGGCAGTTCCTACTATCTCTGAGTCAGTTTTAACTGGAGCCATAGAGTAGCTCCACCCGCTCAGTGCCATCCCCATTTCCGGTTGTATCTTCACGGCTGGGGCACTGAGTTTCTTTGGTTCCGGGCCCAGGAACTGGGATTATATGATCGTCTGCAGCAGTGGTTAATTCCTTGTGTGTGGGAACTGATGAAGTAAACGACGTAAAGCTAAATTGCTATTGAAGAATACATTTCAACAATATCCTGCACTATCCCCCGAGTCCTTGATGTTTTGCAGAAAACTATCAATCTTCGCCTTCAACATTCTGAATCATGGAATCTCCATTAAGTTAAAAGTTCAGCTCATGCTGAGTTCCCGCATCTTAGTCCACTGTTCAGCAAGAATTCCTGTTGTGTAACTGGTACTGATCTTAACATACCTTCTGCCACTCTACACATTGCCTTGGTGAACCATGTATTGCTCTGTCGCGCTGTTACTCTGTGTTGTGGTTGTCGGGGTTTTGTTCGAATCCAAGTCATGGCAGTGGGTGTTTGTCGCTTTTTTTAGGCCTTGTGACAGGTGCTACAGAAATGCAGCAAAATGTCAAACATTTTTACTTGAAAATATTCCCCGAGTTGATGATTTTCTTCCCTCAAACACTCGCTATTTTGCGTATCTACGTTTGATGTGTTAGAATTCAAGCCCAGTTCTTGAAGATTTCTCTCCCTCCCACAATCACCAAACCTCCTTTACGTTCCTCGGTTCACTTCACTGAGGCACTGCGCAATCTGACATTCATTTTTACATTGACACCTTTCAGTCTGTCCTGTTACTTCGTCTGTCGCTGAATGAACGTGCTCCAGACTTACCAACGGGACCTTCAAACCAGTCGATCCAATGAGATATTGCGGTTGTGAGACCAAACATCATGGAGCAGCTTTTTCCTGACATGCACCAGTGATTACTGGAGTATCAGACTCAGGAAAAGGACACCATACAGCATTGATCAAAAGAGACTTCGATGAAATGGACCATTTTCTGTGACTTTCTGCATCATTTACTTCATTCGTTCATTCCGCTATAGCTAGAGTATTATGTACAGTTCTGTAATTCACATTATAGCAGGGATGTGATAGCACGAGAAACGATGCAGAAGAGGTTTACCAGAGTATGTTCTGGGCTGAATACTTTCAGTTATGAAGAGAGATTGAACAATCTTGGATAACAAGGTGTAGAGCTGGATGAACACAGCAGGCCAAGCAGCATCATAGGAGCAGGAAAGCTGACGTTTCGGGCCAAGACCCTTCATCAGAAATGGGGGAGGGGAAAGGGGTTCTGAAATAAATAGGGAGAGAGGGGGAGGCGGATAGAAGATGGATAGAGGAGAAGATCAGTGGAGAGGAAACAGACAGGTCAAAGAGGCGGGGATGGAGCCAGTAAAGTTGAGTGTAGGTGGGGAGTTCGGGAGGGGATAGGTCAGTCCAGGGAGGACGGACAGGTCAAGGGGCGGGATGAGGTTAGTAGGTAGGAGATGGGGGGTGTGGCTTGAGATGGGAGGAAGAACACGTTAGGGAGGCGGGGACGAGCTGGGCTGG
>NW_025978406.1:0-6535 GCF_021869965.1 Rhincodon typus | reverse complement strand
AGTGAGCCTTACTTCGGTTGTGGGTAAAGTGTTGGAAAGGATTATAAGAGATAGGATTTATAATCATCTAGAAAGGAATAATTTGATTAGGGATAGTCAACACGGTTTTGTGAAGGGTAGGTCGTGCCTCACAAACCTATTGAGTTCTTCGAGAAGGTGACCAAACAGGTGGATGAGGATAAAGCGGTTGATGTGGTGTATTTGGATTTCAGTAAAGCGTTTGATAAGGTTCCCCATGGTAGGCTATTGCAGAAAATACGGAGGCATGGGATTGAGGGTGATTTAGCGGTTTGGATCAGAAATTGGCTAGCTGTAAGAAGACAGGTGGTGGTGGTTGATGGGAAATGTTCATCCTGGAGTTCAGTTACTAGTGGTATACCTCAAGGATCTGTTTTAGGGCCACTGCTGTTTGTCATTTTTATAAATGACCTGGATGAGGGCGTAGAAGGATGGGTTAGTAAATTTGCAGATGACACCAAAGTTGGTGGAGTTGTGGACAGTGCAGAAGGATGTTGCAGGTTACAGAGGGACATAGATAAGCTGCAGAGCTGGGCTGAGAGGTGGCAAATGGAGTTTAATGTGGAAAAGTGTGAGGTGATTCACTTTGGAAGGAGTAACAGGAATACAGAGTACTGGGCTAATGGTAAGATTCTTGGTAGTGTGGATGAGCAGAAAGATCTCGGTGTCCATGTGCATAGATCACTGAAAGTTGCCACCCAGGTTGATAGCGTTGTTAAGAAGGCGTACAGTATGTTAGGTTTTATTGCTAGAGGGATTGAGTTTCGGAGCCATGAGGTCATGTTGCAGCTGTACAAAACTCTGGTGCAGCCGCACTTGGAGTATTGCGTACGGTTCTGGTCACCGCATTATAGGAAGGATGTGGAAGCTTTGGAAAGGGTGCAGAGGAGATTTACCAGGATGTTGCCTGGTATGGAGGGAAGGTCTTATGAGGAAAGGCTGAGGGTTTTGAGGCTGTTTTCGTTAGAGAGAAGAAGGTTAAGAGGTGACTTGATAGAGACATACAAGATGATCAGCGGATTAGATAGGGTGGACAGTGGGAGCCTTTTTCCTCGGATGGTGATGGCTAGCACGAGGGGACATAGCTTTAAATTGAGGGGTGATAGATATAGGACAGATGTCAGAGGTAGGTTCTTTACTCAGAGAGTAGTAAGGGCGTGGAATGCCCTGCCTGCAAAAATAGTAGACTCGCCCACTTTAAGGGCATTTAAATGGTCATTGGATAAACATATGGATGATAATGGAATAGTGTAGGTTAGATGGGCTTCAGATTGGTTTCACAGGTCGGCGCAACATCGAGGGCCGAAGGGCCTGTACTGCGCTGTAATGTTCTATGTTCTATGTTCTATGATGTATATCTTGTGCATCCTTTGACAATCCTCCTCACTATCTGCAACTCCACCAATCTTTCTATCGTCCACAAATTTATTAATTAGACCAGCTATGATTTCCTCCAAATCATTTATGCAGATCATGAACAGCAGAGGTCCCAGCACTGATCCCTGTGGAACACCACTAGTCACAATCCTCCATTCTGAAAAACAACCTTCCACTTCTACTTCTGTCGCCTAAGCCAGTTCTGTATCCAGCTTGCCAGCTCACCCCTGATACCATGTGACATCACCTTTTGTACCCTGTTAGCCCTATCCATGAGTATCTTAAAATTCACAATATTATGGTCACTACTCCTGAAATGCTCCCGAGTGTCTTTATTCCTTCTGAAATCTTAGTGAAAGGTATTATTCTGTTATTGTTATGATTCTCCCCTCCCTAACAAATGTGAGTGTTAAGTCTTTGTGTAGGTTCCTCCCACTTTTACATGGTGTTATACAATTTAACATTATTCCTTAATTATTTTTTGAACATTCCTTTATGAAATTGGGAGCCTTTAACTAGTCAACTTGTCTAGGACATTTTATAATTATTATGCAGGGAGTTCTTTTATTCTTTTCCATTTTAAAATAGTCCTTGCTGCAGGATTATTTGTGAAAGGGTGTTTCATTTCTCTGTCTTTAGCTTTGTTCAGATGGTTAGGATTTTGCATACATACTCTTATTAGTTGAAAGCTACAGGTTTTAATGTTCCAACATCTCTCTTATAGTACTCCTGTGTAGTCTTACTTTGAGTCTCAGTCCTGACGATGTCATGTCTCTCTCCAGGCCTTCAAATTGAAAAGTTAACTTTTCTGGATTTTTAGGATAGGTACGATCAAGTCTTTAAAGGTGAAGTCCTTGTTCTACATGAACTTTTATCTTTACATGTTTTTAATATCTAGGTGTGCCCTACCTAATTAGTTATGCTCATATCTGAATCAAACCTGCTTTTTTAACTAGTTAAGATTACAGACCAGCGCTGGCTAGGCCACCCATATACTGCTTATTCCTGGAAATCATGGTGAACTGCTTTTTTGAACCGCTGCAGTCCACCTACTGTGGGTTGACACACAATGCCGTTAGGGAGGGAATTTCAGGATTTTGACCCAGCGACAGTGAAGGAACGGTGATATATTTCCAAGTCAGGATGGTAAGTGGCTTGGAGAGGAACTTGAGGTGGTAATGTTTCCATGTATCTGCTGCATTTAAGCTTCTAGATGGAAGTAGTCATCGGTTTGGAAGGTCCTGTCTGAGCATCTTTGGTGAATTTCTGCAGAGCATCTTATAGCTAGTACACACTGCTGCTACTGAGTGTCAGTGGTGGAGGGAGTGAATGCTTGTGTATGCACTGTCAATCAAGAGAGCTGCTTTTTGAGTGTTGTTGGGGCTGCACTCATCCAGGCAAGAGGGGAGTATCCCATCACAATCTAACTGCCAGAAATTTTCAGGCCCCTCTCATAGAGTCATACAGCATACTCCCTGCCCTGGGAGTAGTTATAGAGCCAGAGATCTACGGCATGGAAACAGACCCTTTGGTCCAACTCGTCCATGCCGACCAGATACCGTAGGTAAATCCAATCCCATTTGCCAGCATTTAAACCCTTCCTATCCATGTCCCCATCCAGATGCCTTTTAAATGTTGTACCAGCCTCCTCCAGTTCCTCTGGCAGCTCGTTCCCCACACACGCACCACCCTCTGCATGAAAAAGTTGCCCCTCAGGTCCCTTTCCCCCTCTCACCGTAAACCTATGCCCGTCTAGTTTTGGACTCCCCTATCCTGGGGGGAAAAGACCTTGTCTATTCACCCTATCCATGCCCCTCATGATTTTATAAACCTCTATAAGGTCACCCCCTCATCCTCCAGGGAAAATAGCCGCACGCTATTCAGCCCCTCCCTATAGCTCAAACCCTCCGACATCCTTGTAAATCTTTTCCGAGCCCCCTCGAGTTTAATGACGTCCTGCCTATAGAAGGGAGACCACAATTGGAAATCACAGAATTGTGCGCAGCATTCCAAAAGTGGCCTCACCGCTGTCCTGTACAGCCGCAATTTGAGATCCCGACTCCTGCACTCGACCAGGGACAAAGATAATCTCCTTAACGAAAGACATAGGGTGAAGGACACTAAGGTGAGAATGGGGAGGGGACCGGAGGGAATGAGAACAGATTGAAACTGTAGGCTCTGTATCGCAATGCATGAAGCACTTGTGACAAAAAAGGTTTTGACGCATTCGCTGCGTGGGCAGGAGGGAAGTCAAATCCGTTTTTGTTCTGATCGCCATCGTGGAGAGGGGCGATTGCAAAGCGACCAAGTTCGGAGGCTAAATATTCCAGGGTGCTTGGCGTTGAGAGCAGCTGGGCAAATTGTATTCTCAGAGGAGAGAGGAAGGTTAGCAGCGAGAGGTCCTGCCTGTGAAGGAGCACAAACCTAACAGCAAACCGTTGTTGGTGAGTTTCGCAAAATTGTTCTCTGAGCAGACAGCGCCAGAAGCTTCGATTAAACGTGTGCGACGTTGGAAGGATCATTTCAGCTAAAGGAGAGATGGCAGGAGAGCTCCAAATTGCAGTCTGCTGCTCTAGCTCAGTGTGGGAAGCTGGACGCATTTCCAGGGCATGTGTGCAAGAGCTGTGTCTAGCTGCAGCTCCTGGGAGCCTGGGTTTCACCGGGGACGCTGCGGAGAGTGTGGTGAATCGCACGTTTTGGGAGGAGGGGATCACGCCATAGGCAGGAAAAGGAGAATGGGTGACCACCAGGCAGAGCAGGAGGGCTAAGCAGGCACTACAGGAATCTCCGGTCATTCCCCTGCAAAACAGATGCACCCATCCTGGATAATGTTGAGGGGAATGGCCTCTCACAGGATAACAGCAACAGCCAAACGCATGGCACCAACTCTGTTGCAGAGGGAGGGAGAGAGAAATAAGCGTAAACATGCTGTAGTTACAGGGGACTCGATCGTGAGGGGAATACGCAGATGTTTCTGTGGCCACAAACAAGCATCAAGGATGATGAGATAACAAGGTGTAGAGCTGGATGAACACAGCAGGCCAAGCAGCATCAGAGGAGCAGGAAAGCTGACGTTTCAGGTCTGGACCCTTCTTCATAAAATGAGATGTCTTGTCTCCCTGGTGCTAGGGTCCTGGACGGTCTCAGAGCAGTTGCTGTGAGTGTTTGGGGGGCGGTGGGGGAACAGTCAGTGGTCGTGGTGCTAACGACATAAGGTTTCCAACAAAAAAAAGGATCGAGGTGCCAAAAAGCAGAGGAAGAAAGTTGAAACGTAGGACCTCAACGATAGTTATCTCAGGATTACTCCCAGTGCCACGAGGTAGTTGGAGTAGAAACAGTGGGATATATAGGATGCATGGCTGAAAAGATGGTCCGGGGGGGGGGGGGGGGGGGGGGGTGGTGGTTTCAGGTTTGTGGGGCATTGGGACAGGTTCTGGGGGCAAGGTGGGACCTGTACAGACTGGACTGGGCAGGATTGGGATTGATAATCCCTGGGGGGAGATACTTGGTAGAGTTGGTTGGGGGGAGGGTTTAAACCAGTGCAGCAGTGGGGGGTGGGAACCAGAGAGGGGTAGGGCAGTTGATGCAGAAACCAGAGGTAGAAACCAGGACAAACATACCTAAGAACAGGCAGGGAAATGCAGTAGAAAAGAGCAGGGGCGGTGGTTTGAAATGCATGTGTTTCAAATGTGGGAAGTGTGATTGACAAAGTAAGTGGACTTAGAGCTTAGTTCTGATGAAGGGTCTAGGCCCAAAACGTCAGCCTTTCTGCTCCTATGATGCTGCTTGGCCTGCTGTGTTCATCCAGCTCTGCACCTTGTTGTCTCGGATTCTCCAGCATCTGTAGTTCCTACTATCTCGGACTTAGAGCTTTGGTTAGTTGTTGGAATTATAACATGATTGCGATTACAGAGACTTAGCTGGAAGAGGGACAGGGTCAGGACAGGATTGCCAGCTGAATGGCCTAGAACTTGGATGTTTCAGGTGTGATAGAAGGGGATGCGGGAGTCGCACTATTAATAAAGGAACATCTCTCAGCTGTACTGAGGGAGGATACATCAGGGGGACTTGTGCAGCGAATCAATAGGGGTAGAACTCAGGAATTGGTAAAGTGAAATCACAAGGATGGGGTTTATACTACAGGCTTCCCAACAGCCGGTGGGAGTTGGAGGAGAGAATATTTTGGAAAGATGTAAAAACAGCAGGGTCGTTGTGCTGGGGGATTTTAACTTCCTCGATATTGACTCACTTTGCACTAGGGCTTGATTGGAGAAGCACTTGCAAGGCCCATTCAGGAGGATTTCATGACGCAGTCCAACCAGAGAAAGGGTTATACTGTACCTGGTTTTGGGAAATGAGCCCGGCCAGATGAGTGAAGTTTCAGTGGCGGAGCATTTCGGGAATAGTGGCCATGATACTGTGAGTGTTAAGATACTTATGGATAGGGATAACAGCAGTTCCCAATAGAATCACAGAATCTTTATAGCAGGCCATTGAGTCTGCACCAACCCCCGGAAGAGCATCCCACCCCAATCCAAGGGAAGGCGATGGCCTAGTGGTATTATCGTTGGAATGTTAATCCTGAGACCCAGGTAATGTTCTGGGGAACCGGGTTAGAATCCCACCACGGAAGATGGTGAAGTTTGAATTCAATTTGAAGAGAGTCTGGAATTAAGTACCTACTGATGACCATGAAACTGTTGCCGATTGTCAGGAAAAACCCATCTGGTTCACTAATGTCCTTCAGCGGAGGAAATCTGTCACCCTCACCTGGTCTGGCCTACGTGTGACTCCAGACCCACAGCAATGTGGTTGACTCTCAACTGCCCTCTGGAAATGGCCAAGCAAGCCACTCAGTTGTACCAATCACTACAAAGACTCAAAGAAATGAAACTGGACAGATCACCTGGCATCGACCTAGGCACCGGAAAAGACAACGGCAGAAACAGCCCTGTCGACCCTGCAAGGTCCTCCTCACATCTGGGGGTTAGTGCCAAAATTGGGAGAGCTGTCTCACAGACTAGTCAAGCAACAGCCTGACACAGTCATACTCAGAGAATCATACCTTACGGACAATGTCCCAGTCACCACCATCACCATCCCTGGATATGTCCTGTCCCACCGGCAGGACAGACCCAGC
>NW_025978405.1:0-6535 GCF_021869965.1 Rhincodon typus | reverse complement strand
GAGGGATGAGGTGCGGGAGATGTGGGAGACACGGTTGAGGGCGTTCTCGACCACCAAGGGGGGGGATGTTAAAACCCTTTAGGATTTTTCTTTATTCTACCTGATAATGCTTTCTTGTGATGATTCCCATTTCTAGCACCTTTTCAAGCAGTGACCTCCAGATATATACCACAATCTTCCTTAAATCGATGCTCTGTGATTTTTGATCGTTTTAATGAGCGGAAAGGTTTCTATCTGCCCTGTCTACGTGACTCATAATTTTGTACAGCTCAATCAGGTCATCTCTCAGCCTTCTGTACTCTAAAGAAAACAACTTCAGCCTATCTAATCTGCATGTAGGCCAGGTGACCAAAGGGCTAATGGAATGTTATTCTTTATTATGAGAGGGGTATAATTTATTTACTTATTCATTTTTTATTATATTACAAAATAATATTTTTATATTCTTTATGATTAAACATAAAAGTGAGGATATTGTGGTTAAGTTATAGAAGGGATTGGTGAGACCACACCTCAAATACTGCATGCACTTTTGGTCTCCTTACTGAAGGGAGGATGTAAATGGAATTGGAGGCAATTCAAATGAGGTATACTAAGTTGACAGCTGGAACGAGTGGGTTGTTTTATGGGAAAAGGTTGGGCAAGCAGAGCATGTATCCACTGGAGTTTAGAAGAATGGGGGGTGACTTGATTGAAATGTATGCAATCCTGACTGGGAGTCAGTCCAGAACTAGGGGGGGCATTCTTTTAAAATTAGAGGTCATCCTCTTAGGATGGAGATGAGAAGAAATGTTTTTTGCTGAGAGGTTGAGACACTTTGGAACTTTCAGTGTCAGAAGGTGGCAGAAGCGGGGTCATTGACTATTTGTAAATCAGAAGTTGATAGATTCTTGTCAGACAGGGTAATCAAGAGTTATCTGGAGAAATCTGAATGTGGAATTCGAAACACAAAGTCCAGTCATGATCTTATTGAACCGAGTTGACTTGATTGGCCGAATGGCCTACTTCTGCTCTTAGTCGTCTGCCCTGTTATTACCTTACATGGCTTAGAATTGAATTTTGTTTTAGAATTCCCTGTGAAAAGTCTTGGAATGTTTTAGCAAGTTGAAGGCACTATAGAAATACAATTCGGTATTGTTCATTGGCATGGAAGGAGTCAGCTACAAGGAATCAAAGTTTCTGGCAGATATGTAAAAATGGTTTGAATTTCTCCAGTGACTTTTACATTTCCACGAAATACATAGCATTACTTCAGGTTTAAGCACTGCACCCTTTAATATTTCCCAACCTTTTTAACTAGGTTCATCAATGTTGGTTCACTTTAGAGAAGTAAACATTGTTTTAGACCCTAAAAGTTTTAAGGCAAGCATGAAACTGCTGACTTCTGTAAATGACCTTGGGATACAGACATTTTGTGGCTACAATTAATTCCAAGTCAATGTTTATTTTCTAGTTTGCAACTATGGGTACAAAAATATTTCTGGACACTATGTAGTAATCAATTAGCTGGCTATTTTTGTTGTGTGGCTGACATGTGGTCCTTCAGAAACTGCAACATCTCGTACAAAATTCTTCCAAAATCTCCGGACTGCCTGAAGCTGCAATACTGTTTAGAAAATACTAGATTTCCTAAAATCATATAAGCAGACCATTTATTCCAGCATCCACATGCTGGCTCTCAGATAGAATCATCCATTTAGTGTCATTTCACTGCTCCTCCCCTCATTCTTTTTATGTTTCCACTTCCAATATTTATCCATATGGATGAGAATTAGGGATGCTCAAGAAACAGAATTAGACAAGCAGATAGATCTCAGAGGGCTGAGAGACTTGGAGATGAGTACAATAGGGAGGGGTGAGGTCATGGAGGAATTTGAAAACACTTTTAAAACTAACCAATTCAGACATGTTGCTGAAGGTTTTCATTCTGCAGTCAACAGAACAAACATTCCTGGAATGAGGCTTGAACCCTTTTCTTACTTATTCAGGGATCATGGTTTTTGCTGACTGGGCCAGCATTTATTGGCAATCTGACTCAGTGACAAGAGTACAACTCACTGAGTCAAGGCAGATACCCAGGCAATGAGCCAAAACAAAAGGGATGAGAAGATGCCCGCTGTGCTGTTTTCCAGATTTGATTATTATTTCATTTGTACTTGCCTATAACTAAAGAATACAGAACTGTTTACTGTGAGAGCAGGAGCATTTGGGAATGGAGAGCAGAGCAAGGACTATTGGCTGAAAACATGTAGATGTAAACACAAGTTCTGTTGTGGAAAAGACTCAAATTGGACTCGCAATGTTAACTTTGCTGCTCTCTCCGCTGATCTTACCAGAACTTCTGACTTTCTCCAGCACATTCTGTTTTTGGTACAAGTCATTGTCAAACTGGCCTTTTAAGATATTACGCAAGTGCTTCACTTCTGAATATATTCCAATGGTAAATGCAGTAACCATCTGATATCAGGCAAGTAGGAGCAAATTACTGCAGATCATAGAGTCCCACAGCACGGAGACAGGCCCTTCAGCCCAAACAGGTCTGTGCTGACCAGAATGTCTATCCACATGAACCCCATTTCTCTGCACTTGGCCCATATCCTTTTAAACCTTTCCTATCCATGTATTCATCCAAATGCCTTTTAAATGCTGTTAATGTACGCACCTCAACCACATCCGCTGGCAGCTCATTCCATATGCGAACCACCCTCTGTGTAAAAAAGTTGTCCCTCAGATTCCCATGTATTCTGTCCCCTCTAACTTTAACTGATACCCTCTACTCCTTGATTCCCCAACCCTGGGAAGAAGACTGAGTGCATTCACCCTATCCATGCCTCTCATGATCTTGTACATTTCTATAAGATCCCCCCTCAGTCTCCTATGCTCTAAAGAAATAAGTCCCAGATTGTCCAACCTCTCGCTATAACTCAGTCTCTTGAGTCCTGGCAACATCCTTGTAAATTTCTTCTGCACTCTTTCCAGTTTAATAACATCCTTCATTTAGCAAGGTGACCAAAACTGAACACAATACTCCAAGTGCAGCCTCATCAACATCCTGTACAACTGCATCATAACTTCCCAACTTCTATACTCAATGCTCTGAATGATGAAGGCCAGTGTGCCTAACGCCCTTCTCACTGCCCTGTCTACTGTGACTGCACTTTCAGAGAACCATGCACCTGAACTCCAAGGTCCTTCTGTTCCACTACACTCCTTAAGGCTCTACCAATCACCATGAAACTCCTACCTTGATTTGACTTTCCAAAATGCAACACCTCACACTTATCTATATTAAACTCCATTTGCTATTTCTTGGCCCACTTCCCCAACTGATCAAGATCCTGCTGCAATTTCTGATAACCTTCCTCACTGTCCACGATACTACCTATTTTAGTGTCATCCGCAAACTTACTAATCATGCTTTGTACATTGTCATCCAAATCATTGATATAGATAACAAACAGCAATGGGCCCAGCACCGACCCCTGAGACACACTACTAGTCACAGGCCTTCAGTCCAACAAAAATCCTTCCACTATTACTCTCTGCTTCCTACCATCAAGTCGATTGTGTATCCAATCTGCTAGCTCTCCTGGATTCCAACCTTCCAAAGCAACACCATATCAAAGGCCTTACTGAAATCCATAAAGACTACATCTACCGCCCGCCCTCATTAATCTTCCTGGTCACTTCATTAAAGAACTCTAACAAATTTGTGAGGCATGATCTCCCACACAAGAAGCCATGCTGACTACTCCTAATCAAACCCAGTCTTTCCAAATGCATGTATATCTTATCCCACAGAATGTGCTCAAGAACCTGCTACAGATGTTGGGCTTACTGGTCTATAATCCCCAGGTTTTTCTTTGCAGCCCTTCTTGAATAAAAGTACAACACGGTGGCTCAGTGGTTAGCCTCACAGCGCCAGGGACCCAGGTTCGATTCCAGCTTGGGCAACTATTTGTGCAGAGTTTGCACATCCTCCCTGTGTCTGCGTTGGTTTCTTCCGGGTGCTCCGGTTTCCTCCCACAGTCCAAAGATGTGCAGGCTAGGTGGATTGGCCATGCTAAATTGCCTACAGTGTTCAGGGGTGTGTGGGTTGTAGGGGGATGGGTCTGGGTGGGATGCTCTAAGAGTCGGTGTGGACATGTTGGGCCGAAGGGCCTGTTTCCACACTGTAGGGATTCTATTCTATAATATGCTACCCTCCAGTCTTCCAGGACCTCACCCATGGCTAACCATGATGCAAATACATCAGCTAGGACCCTTACAATTTCTTCTCTAGCCTCTTGCAGGGTTCTTGGATACGTATGGTCAGGACCAGGAGATTTATCCACCTTTGTACATTCTAATATTTCCAACACCTCCTCTGCTGTGATATGGACTGTCCCCAAGATATCGCCACGAAATTCCCCATGTTCC
This sequence comes from Rhincodon typus, assembly GCF_021869965.1. Taxonomy (NCBI): domain Eukaryota; kingdom Metazoa; phylum Chordata; class Chondrichthyes; order Orectolobiformes; family Rhincodontidae; genus Rhincodon; species Rhincodon typus. The sequence goes on along the minus strand of NW_025978405.1, from coordinate 2,116 downwards.
CAAGTCTTCATGCCTTTCTCCACGGTAAACACAGAGAAATATTCATTAAGTACCTTGCCCATCTCTTGCGGTTCCACACATACATGTCCACTTTGGTCCTTGAGGGGTCCTACTCTCTCTCGAGTTAGTCTTTTTCCTTTAATATACTTAAAGGATCTCTTTGGATTCTCCCTAATCTTCTCAGCCAAAACTATCTTGGGCTCCCTTTTTGCCCTCCTGATTTCCTTTTCAGTAAACTCCTGTATTCCCTATATACCTCCAGGGATTCCCTTGATCCCAGCTGTCTGTTCCTGAGCCATGCCTCCTTCTTTTTTCTATCAAAGCTTCTATATCTCTTGTCATCCAGGGTTTCCTACTCCTGCCAACCTTGCCCTTCACCCTCACAGGAACATATAGACCTTGAACTCTAGCTATCACACTTTTAAAGGCCTCCCACTAGCCAGAGGCCCCTTTTTCTGCAAACAAACTACTCCAATCAACCATGCAAGTTCCCGTCTAATTCCATCAAAATTCACTTTGCCCCAATTTAGAACTTGAAGCTGCAGACCAGTTTTGTCCCTCTCCATAACTATTTTAAAATTAACAGAACAATGGTGACTTGTCGTAAAGTGCTGCTCCACTGTTACCTCAGTCACCTGTCCTGCCCTATTTCCCAAGAGTAGGTCGAGTTTTGCCCCTTCCCAAGTAGGACCCTCTATATACTGCTTGAGGAAACTTTCCTGAACTCATCTAACAAATTACACCCCATCTAAGTCCTTAATACTATGGCAGGTGCTGGAATCTGTATTGAAAACAAAAAGTGCTGGAGATCACAGCGGGTCAGGCAGCATCCTTGGAAAGAGGGCAAGCTAATGTTTCACATTTAGATGGCCCTTCATCAGAACTGACATGAAGTGTGGAGGGGGCAGCATTTATGCAATAATTGGGAGGGTGGGGAGGGTGGAGTGCTGGAGGAGAAAGGATGTTGATAGTTCAGATTAAGTGCTGGACACAGCTTTGCAGTTGCTCATACTTATGGCTCACCAATACTGACCATCACTGTCTTCCCTTGAAGAATGGCCACTTTTACTAGAGATTTGTATCCCCCTCTGGAGGCCACACTCTATGATGGAGTGAGGGCCCTTGACAGTATGGAAAATATTTATCAGAATTGTTCTGAGGACGGGAGATTTTAATTACAAGTTCTGTAGAAGAATCTGAGGTTATTCCATTTGAAGCAAAAAAAAGAGATTGCGGGGTGATTTAATAAAATGTGCCCAACTAAAAGAGGTTCAGATAAGATGGACGGAACTTGATCATGGGCCCCAGCATCAGGAAGTAGGCTGCCCACTGACAGCAACACCTACGTTTCCAACCTCCCTCCCCCATAAACCATGGGCTACGACTCCCTCCCACCATCAGTCACTTTTGTTTGCACACATCAGTAATCCTAGGCCTTAAGTAATTGTATAGCCTTCTGCTGGTACTACTGTACACTGAAGAGCTGTCAGTCTCTGATTGGCAGCCCTCAGCCTGGGGAGGGAGGGTTATGGCCTCCACCCCTAGGCTCCTGGGAAGGCACTTTACAATCCAGTTTGAAGTGCCTGATTGGCACTTAATTTCACAAGACTTCCTAAGAGGCAATCTGGGGTCTTGCTGGCTCTCCAGCCAGTGGGCAAGGTCCCCTTCACCTCCTTTAAAAACCACCCACAAATGTTTGGATGAGATGTTGGACTGAGTTCCAAATTACCTGCTCCATCCTACACTAATGAACGTAAAATATTCCATGGCACTATTCACTGTTCAATGGAGGGCAAAGGAGGTTGCTTCTTAATCTAAACAATATTTTTCAATACCAGCTTGAGTCTATGGAAGGTCTTAAACATGCTATCAAATGCCAAGTTAAATGAGAAGGAATGACAAGAGGTAAATAAAAATAAAAAGAGAAAGTGCTGGAGAAACAAATCTTGCAGCATCTGTAGAGAGAGAAAAACAGATAAATCTTCACAAAAGCTGCCAGACATGCTGATTATTTTCCAGCACTTTTTGATATTATTTCAGATTTGCAACATCCGCAGTATTTTGCTTTTATTTGAGGGGTAAACAAACAACTAGTTAAAAGGTTAGAGATAAAAAA
>NW_025978404.1:0-6535 GCF_021869965.1 Rhincodon typus | reverse complement strand
TCTGAAGAAGGGTCTAGGCCCGAAACGTCAGCCTTCCTGCTCCTCTGATGCTGCTTGGCCTGCTGTGTTCATCCAGCTCTACACCTTGTTATCTCTGTATCCAAATGGCTAGTTCTGCCTGTATTCCATGACATCTAACGTTGCTAACCAATCTAACATGAGGAACCTTGTTGAATGCCTTACTGAAGTCCATATAGATCACATCCACTGCTATGTCGTCATCAATCCTCTTCGTTACTTCTTCAAAAAACTCAATCAAGTTTGTGAGACACCATTTCCCACGCACAAAGCCATGTTGACTATCCCTAATCAGTGCTTGCCTTTCCAAATACATGTAAATCCTGTCCCTCAGGATTCCTTCCAACAACTTACCCACCACTGATGTCATGCTTATTGTTCTACCAGTTCCCTGGATTTTTCTTACCACCCTACTTAATTAGTGGCATCACGTTAGCCAACCTAGTCTTCCAACACTTCATCTGTGGCTATCAATGATACAAATATCTCAGCAAGGGGCGAGAAATCACTTTCCTAGCTTCCCACAGAGTTCTAAGGTACACCTGATCAGGCCCAGGGGATTTATCCACCTTTCTGCATTTTAAGGCATCCAACACCTCCTCCTCTGTTATATGGACATTTTTCAAGATGTTGCTATTTATTTCCCCACCTTCCAAATCCCCCATGATTCCATACATAGGCAGCCTTGCTGATCTCTAAGGGGCCCTATTCTCTCCCTAGTTACCCTTTCGTCCTTAATGTATTTATAGAATCCCTTTGGATTCTCCTTAACCCTATTTGCCAAGCTGTCTCATGTCCCCTTTTTGTTCTCCTGATGTCCCTGTTCATAGAATATCTACAGTGTGGAAACAGGCCGTTTGGCCCAACAAGTCCACACTGACTCCTCGAAGAACATCCCACCCCCCAGTGGCCAATCTACGCAACCTACACATCCCTGCACGCTATGGGCAATTTTGCATGGTCAATCCACCTAACCTGTGCATCTTTGAACTATGGGACACCTGGCAGAAACCCAGGCAGACGCAGAGAGAATGTGCAAACACTACATAGGCAGTCACCCGAGGCTGGAACTGAACTGAGGTCCCTGGTGCTGTGAGGCAGCAGTGCTAACCACTGGGCCTCCCTCCCCCACTGACACCTCAGTCACCTGCCCTGCCTTATTTCCCAAGAGTAGGTCAAGTTTTGCACCTTCTCTAATAGGTACATCCACTAACAACCACAATCATCCTCTAATACGCCAAGTATGACTCTAACCGGTGGAGACTTTATGCCCTGATGCCCATTGATTCTCATTTTGCTATGTCACCTTGATGCTAAACTCAGTCGATTGCGGCCTTGATGTCAAGGGCTGTCACTCTCACATCATCTCTGGAATTCAGCTCTTTTGTCCATGTTTGAACCAAGGATGTAACGAGGTCAGGAGCCGAGTAGCCCTGGTAGAACCTGAAATAACTCCACAGAGGCTGGTATCCCGTCACCAAGTCATCCTCCAATCACACGTGGAGAGTCCTTGACAATGATCCAGATCCCTCAGAGACAGCTGTCAGAGTGAACAGAATGTCTGACACTCCTGGTTTTATCCATCAGCCAGGGCTCCCTGATTGGACCAGATTAACAGCCACAATCAGGGAACTCATATTCTATGAGGCCCAGCTGAGTGACCATGTTGCAATCACTACAGAACCCAAACTGGGCGTCACTGAGCAGGTGCCTGCTTGATAGCACTGTTGGTGACACCTTCCATCACCAGTGAGTAAACTCAAAATAAGGGTTCATACATTTAAACAGCAGGAGGAATTTCTTCTTTCTGTGGGTAGTGAATCTGTGGAATTCTTTACCACAGAGAACAGATGAGGATGGGTCATCAAGTATACTCAAGGCTGTGACAGACAAAATTTAATCAGTAAGGGAATCAAGGGTTAAGGAGAAAAGAGTAGAAATTAGAGTTGTGTGTTTATTAGATGGGCCATGATCTCATTGAATGGCAAAGCACACTTGATGGGCTGAATGACCTACTTCTGTTTCTATGTCTTATGGTCCTGTAATCTCAGAATAAGGGGTAGACCATTTATATCTGAGATGAGGAAGAATTTCTTCAACTGGCACATAATGAATCCTTGGAATCTCCAATCTGTGGATTCATTGAGCATGGTCAAATCAGAAATCAATAGACTTCTGGAGATAACAGAATCAAGGAATATGGAGATAATGCATGAGACAGATGATTAATAATGATCAAATTAAATGGCAGAACAGGCTCAATGGCCTGAATGGCCTGTTCTTTTTTTTTAATTTAGGGTTTTTGTCAAAAGATACAGGGGGATGTGAGGAAGAACTGTTTTCTAACATGAGTGGCAATGATTTGAAATTTGCTGCCCATAAGGCTGGTAGAAGCAGACACAATCAAAAATTCCCCTCAAAGAAATTTGGGCTCGAGGGAAAGAAACTTACAGACTTATGGGATAAAGGGATGCTAGAGAGGAGGAATGGGACTGACTAGCTTGCTTCCCAGAGAGCTAGTATGAGCTTAATAGAACGAGCAGTCTCCTTCTATGCCCTAATAACTTTGTCACCTTAAAATGCTGTAGGATGTATGACATGTAATTTGTTTTGAATGTTTGCACGCTTCTGTATCTCATAATCTGAAAGTCCTGCCCTCCACACCCACACACATTCCTTCAAATTCTTTTCAAACTTGAGCATAAGACAAATTTTAATTGCGACATTCCACCTGTCCATTTCCTTTCCCCGCCACCGAGCCCAACCTCCCCTAAACTGCCCGAAATGTTACAGGGGCAAGCATGAATTCAGACCAAACAGAATTAAAATGGGGTGAGGTAAGTAATAAACATTTTGAGACTTCTAGCCATGAATAGAATAACAACAACTTTGTAAGGGAAACATGCCAGAGTCTAACTTTTGTTCTCTAAAGGTTCTTTAGTGATAGGCATGTCTAGTTTGGAAAAGGAAGTTGAGAGAGGTGCCAGTGACTGCCAAGAAATAAATTACCAAGAATTTGTTGGGTAAGTATCATTGAGTTTAAAATCCACACTCAGTACTTAAATGTATGTAAACACGTAGATGTGTGAAACAGTACATAAATTGCCCAGCAATTAGTGGTGGTACTCTGATCTGTAAGTCTCCATAGGTTGCTAGGCAATTTGCATAGTTCCACCATCAATCTTCAGAAAGCAGGAGCACGCCCTCAACTTACCCATTTTGAGAAATTGAGCTGTTAAGCTCAGCGCAGAAGGATAGAGCCAGTGTTCAATCTAGTGATTCCTGCAATGACTGACCTTCCCAGAAAAGAACCATGCCTCTTGAAAGCAGTTAATGGTGCAGTAGTGTTATAGTACTGGGCTAGTAATCCACAGGGCCAGGCTAATCCCACCACAGCACTGAGAAGGAGTTTAACTGCAATAAATAAAGTCTGGAATTGAAAATTAGTCTTAGTAATGGTGACTGTGCAGATGTTGCAGGGGAGGGGAAAATAATCTATTTGGTTCACTGATGTTTTTTAAGGAAGCAAATCTACTGTCCTAACCTTGTCTGGCCGACATGTGACTCCAGACCCACAGCAACATGGTTAACTTTTAACTGTTCTTTAAATTGGCTTAGTAAGCCATTCAGTTCACCTGCAGATAGGATGGGCAACTAATCCTGGTTTTTGCCACAAATGCCTATATCCCCTGAAATAATGAAAAGACATTTTAAAAAAAAGCTTCAAAAGTTTGTGCTTTTGGCATTCACTTCTTTTCTTTCTCTTTTTCTCTCTTAATCCAATCTTTCCTTCCTCCATTTGTCTTTCTCAACCTCATTTGACTCGGTCACTCAGCAAGGCTGGCAGCATCTGTGGAGAGAAATCCGAGTTAACATTTTGGATCAAGTCACCCTTCCTCAGAACGTCACTTGACCCAAAACGTTAACTCTGATTGCTCTCCATAGATGCTGCCGGCCTTGCTGAGCTTTTCTAGCAATTTCTGTTTTTGCTTCTGATTTATAGCATCCGCAGTTCTTTTGGTTTTTATTGATTCTATGACAGCTCTACACTTTCCATACTTTCTCTTTTTGTTTTCTTTTCTGTTTGTAATGGAGATAGACTATTGGTCACGTCATGCAGTGATGGCCAAGATGCCCTGTTGTCTTGATGTGTTTTTGTTGGTTTGCAAAATTGAACACCAACTGTTTTTCTGTAGTTGCAGAATTCCTAACTCTACCACCGTTTGAAAGAACATTTCTGAACTTCCCTTTTGTGTGGTCTGGCTCTGATTTTGAGATTATGTCCCTTTGTCTTAGATGCCTTTACTGGAGAAAGTTTTTTCTCTCTATCCACCCTTTCAATTCTTTTCAAGATCCTTTAAAAAACTCAACTGAATCAACCTTCACTTTCTTTGTTCCAAGTAGTTTATGTAATCTTGCCTGTTGGAATATTCTTTAAATCTTTGATGCATTCTGAGTAATCTACACTGCATTCCTTCTAAGGCCAACAAATCATTTCCAAGGTGCGGTGCACAGAACTTTACACAAGACACCTGATATGATTTGGGAAGGGCTTCAATAGTTACAGAAACATTCCCTCCTCTTTATAATTGAACGCTTTTGTCTTGTCTTGAAGACTATGTTTCCATTAGCCTTTTTCATTATTTTATAGTTAATTACATTGATTTAGTGAACTCTCCCTAAGAACCACTGCTATTTCCAGCTTTCACCAATTAAAAATATTCAACTTTATCCTTTTCAGAGTAAAAATAGATGACCTCACACTTAACTATATTGACTGCTCATAAAAATAAAATGGCTACAAAAGCAGGCCAGAGGCTGAGAATCCTACAGTGAGCAACTCACCTTCTGCCTCCCCGAAGCTTGTCCACCATCTACAAGCCACAGTTCAGGATGTAACGGAATACTCCCCACTTGCCTGGATGAGTACAGCTCCAACAACACTCAAGAAGCTTGACACCATCTAGAACAAAGCAAACCACTTGATTGGCACCACATCCACAAACCTTCACTCACTCCATCATCGATGCTCAGTAGAAGCAGTGTGTACCATTCGCAAGATGCATCGCAGAAATTCACCAAAACTGCTTAGGCAGCATCTTCCTCAGAACCAGTTCTGAGGAAGGATCACTGGACCTGAAACATTAACTCTGATTTTTTGTTCTCAGATGCTGCTAGACCTGCTGAACTGTTCCAGCAACACTGTTTTTGTTCCTGATTTACAGCATTGGCAGTTCTTTCAGTTTCTACTACCACTTGCAAGTCCCCCTCCAAGCCACTCAGCACCCTGACTTGGAAATATATCACCATTCCTTCACTGTTGTTGGGTCAAAATCCTGGGATTTCCTCCCGAAAGGCATTTTGGGTCGACCTACAGCACACAGACTGCAGCGGCCCAAGAAGGCAGATCATCACTATCTTCTCAAGGGCAACTAGGGGCAGACAATAAATGCTGGCCTAGCCAGTGATATTAACATCTCATAAATGAATAAAAAATCAATTTGGAAGAGTTGTGCCCATTCTCTTAACTTGTAAACATAATTCTATGCTTTTATCTAAAAGTAAATTAAGCCATTGAGAAACCACCATGTTGCACTGCTACAGTCCTTGTAGTAGCTCAGTGTTAGCACTGCTGCCTCACAATGCCAGGGACCTGGGTTTGATTCCATCCTTGGGCAACTGTATGTGTGGAGTTTGCACATTCTCCCATGTGTCTGTGTAGGTTTTCTCTGACTGTTCTGGTTTCCTCCCACAGTTCAAAGATGTGCAGTTTGGGTGGATTGGCTGTGCTAATTTCCTGTGAAGTCCGGAGATGTGCAGGCTCGGTGCATTAATCGTGGAAAATGCAGGGTTACAGAGATCGGTTAAGCAGGTGTGAGCCTGGGCCGGATGCTATTCAGAGGGTTGATGTGGACTCAATTGGCCGAATGGCCCACTTCCACACTGATGATGTATTCCACCCATAGTACTGTTGAGAAGGAACTTCCAAGAGTTTGATTCAGTAACAATGAAGGAATGATGATCTCGTTCCAAGTCATGATGGTGCGTAGCTTTTGGGGAACTTGCATGTGGTGGTGTTCCCATGTATCTGCTGGCCTTGTTCTTCCAGGTGGTAGAGACTCAAGGTTTGGAAGGTTCTGTCAAAAGAACTGTGATGACTTTCTGTGATAGTAGGAACTGCAGATGCTGGAGAATCCGAGACAACAAGGTGCAGAGCTGAATGAACACAGCAGGCCAAGCAGCATCATAGGAACAGAAAGGCTGACGTTTCGGGCCTAGACCCTTCATCAGAAATGGGGGAGGGGAAGGGGGTTCTGAAATAAATAGGGAGAGAGTGGGAGGCGGATAGAAGATGGATAGAGGAGAGGATAGGTGGAGAGGAAACAAACAGGTCGAAAAGGCGCGGATGGAGCCAGTAAAGGTGAGTGTAGGTGGGGAGTTAGGGAGGGGATAGGTCAGTCCAGGGAAGATGGACAGGTCAAGGGGGCGGGATGAGGTTAGTAGGTAGAAGATGGGG
>NW_025978403.1:0-6536 GCF_021869965.1 Rhincodon typus | reverse complement strand
AAGCAGCCTCCTGACGACAAATGTATTTTCTTTGCCAGTAAAACTCATGGCTTCACAAATCAGGGAACTTGAAGTGAAGCAGTGACGGTGATTATCTTTGTTGGTTGTTCATGCTGTGAATGTTACAGTTCTTGCTCATGTCCGTGCTAACACCACAACTCTACTGCATGTAAGCATCACACATAAACCGGTGATAGGTTCTGAAAACTGAAAGGCCTCCAGCTGCGCAATGAGGCTGACTCCCTGCATGAGGAGCTTTTGCAGAGCCTAATGTTATCAGGTTCTGTTTTGCAATTGGTCAGTGCATTCGGATATTGAGAGAAAGACTGGTGTTTTGAGACTACCCAGGAATGCAGCCTCTTGTGTTTTCCTACTCATCGACGTTTCCGGTGACACAGAAGATTGTCAATCGGGATTGTACCGTCAGGAGATAGCTTCGAAACTTTGTCAGCTCCACAGTTATCCAGTCAGACCCCGGACATACAGGTTTTAATCCAGTTATTATCAAAATGTACCTTCATTTAATTCATAGAAATCTATGAAGAGATTGGAATCAAATAAACCCATGAATGATTTTCTCTTCCCCTGCTCCACACGGAGTGAGACAGGGACAAGCAGTAGGATTTGACCCCGCACTCTCCAATCCTCCGCTGCCAGCAGAAAGCGGCCACTGCAGATTCAATCAGCTGCTTCGTGTCCATCCTTGGGAGGTAAGATCCTCCAACTGGAGCCAAACCTCTCAATGCACCGAGCACAGGCTCAGGAAAACACAGTGAGATTCCATCCCGCTCAGAAAACTTCACAGCAACATTGACACAATCTGCAAATGAGTGGAATTACTCTGAGCCTCACTTGGAAAACCTCAACTGATGCAACGAGTGGAAACCTGTTCCTTCTGAACAGTTGTTGCCGTGTGGAAAAGGGCGAAAATCATTTTACATTTCACAATGGCTGCAGCAAATTCTTCTTGACCATCGAATCTTTTTAGCTGAACTGTGAAAATCCAGTCCCCAGATTCGAAGCTGCAGAATTTGCTGATGTGCTGAACAAAGTGCTGAATGTATTGAGTGAGACTGGGCAGACAGACACGCATTTCGCACAGTGTGTAACAGAAATGACTGGGTTTATTGAAGCAGATTCATCGTCTCTCAGAGTGACTGACAGTCGCATGGGCAGCTCAAGGGTGAGGGCACCGACATTAAAATATGAATTTTGAATGTTAAATCCCGGAACAAACGCTGAAAATGGATTATAATGTTCTGAAGGAGTAACAGCTGAAAAGTGGAAGATGTGACTGATGTTATTTGTGATTGAGAGGAATGAACTGGAAACTTGTGCTTTTCCAGGTGGATCATCTTTGGCACATTGAAATTAGGTTGCAGGGGATTTGGCTCAGTTCGAAATGGGAAAATAAGCAGCTTTCCATTGAGCCCAGCTAGCTTAGTCAGTACAGCCTAAGACTCTTAATTTCTGGATCATCGGTTTGAGCCGCACGCTGGGCGTCTTTGCTTCTTGCAACTTTACTTTCTGAGGTGAAGCCCAGCTATTCAGTCCTCCACCATTATTAGTGAAACCAGTAGCTTTAGCTCTGCCTAAAGCATGGTTTCCCTTCTGCTGCTTTGATTAAGATACTGGTTTCCTGTTTTAGAGTGCAAATTGTTTCCACTTCACTGGAAGTCCCAGAGATCAGTTTGTAGGTGCAGCCGCTTGTATAATAAATGACAAGACTTTTAAAGGGGCAAACCTAACTCCAATCCTGCACCAACAAGACTGTTCAGAGTCACAGAATGAGAATGGTCACTTCCTGGTCGGCTCCATGTCAAATGGAGGTAAACCAGAATTATCTAATTCTGAGGATACCACGGAAAACATCAATGAAGTCTCCCTGAGCGTTACCCAATTCACAAGGAAAATTATCTTCTTTTTTGACCGTGTGGGTTTATTCAATAAAATCTTCATTCTCGGTAACAGATGGAAAATATTGTGAGTTTTCAGTGTGTGACAGAAGTGATGTGGGTGAACCTGGAAATATGGTGTTCTTTATCAAAGCATAATATACTTTCGCACAGGCACATTATATTTGTTGCTCAAACGAATCTCACAAGGATCGTTCAGCTTTGCGTTGATATTGGTTTTGATCGCAGGGCTATCGGCATCTTGGCACGAAACTGATATTGTAGCTGGGCATAACTAAGCAGCAAAGAAAATGGATAAGAAGGTTGCGGTTCCTCGCAAGAATTTCCCGGTGCCTTTGTATCAGTTGTATGCAGTAGCATCATTGGAAAATGTCATATGTGAGATTGCAGGATGTGGTGTGGTGACGTGGCCAAGCGGTCTCAGCCGCTGGATTCACATCCCAGCCTCTGAAAAGGTGTGCGTTTGAATCTCACTGAAGCTGCGTTTAACTTCTCTTTGTTTTACCCAAAGTAATCTTTGACGTGGGACAGCACAAAGCCTCCATCGGGTCAGCGTTATCACATGCGGGATGCCCCCAGCATGACAGCGGGAACAAACAGGCTGCGCTGCTATGCCATGTCCCAGGCAAGTTGAAAGTGAATGCAGATGTTATTTTGCTGCTGGAGCGAAACAAAATCCTGCATTGAGTCTACTTGCGGTTATTTGCCTTTCCTGTGAAAAGGAGGATATTGCGATGTGAAATTTCTCCCATTTCCTTCATTTCTGATCTGGAGAAGGGAGCTGATGAGCCACCTTCTTGATCCGCTGCAATCGTTGCGGTGCAGGCGCACCCGCATTATTGATCAGAAGGGAAACCTAATCTAATTGAGACTGCGATTGCTCGCGTTCACTTTTCGTGGGTCATTCTTACTCTTATTCATTTTATTTCCTGACTTGAGCAGTTTCTGGTAAGTGGCGATGGATTAAACCTCCAGTGTATTTGGAGGAGCAGTTTGGAAATGCCCCAGGGTATTGGGATATTGGCATCTGGTGGGAAATTGATATTGTAGCTGGGCATAGCCGAGCAGCTAAGAAAATGGATTAGGAGGATAGGCTTCCTCGAAGCCCTTACCGGTGCCTTCGCTTTTGTTGTGTTCCGGCAGCAACATCGCAAAAATCATTTTTGAGACAATCGCTCCTATAACATGGTGTCGTGTGACCTCTGGTATTTGCTCTTGCCCAGAAGTGGAAATCTTCGCCGGAATACTGACCGGCTAAGCAGAAAGATAGGAAAAGTGAAAGGAATTATGATAATGTTGCTCGTGCCTGGACTGCCTGTGGAACAATTTCGCAATGGGATCTGCCGTTCTCGGATTCTAAATCTGCTTACCATTCGAGACGAAAGATTTTTTTTCGGAGCCACTTTGCATCACAGGCTGAAAAACTGTAAGTATGTTGCACGGTATTATCTCTTGCGCGGCTCACTCGGCTTTTGTGCATTTTCCCTGCAGTCCGGTGCTGATCATGTTACACTTACACCGGAAAGTTATTCTGGTTTGAACAAGGGAACAAATCATATTCCAACGTGAAAATGTAAATCCCAGAAATGTCGTAGAGCTCGTATTTTCTTTATCGGAATATACATTATCACAGACACAAAGCATTTGCTGGTCACCGAGTCGAAAAGATACGTTCAGCTTGCCATTCATTTTTGTTTTGATTGAAGGGCTGCAGGTATTTGTTGCAGCACATATCACACCCGTGAAGGTATAGGAGAAGTCGAATGGGGATCAATATAAACCAGTGACTAATCTCCCCAGAGCCCGATGTACAATAGTGAACATTCGGCCCCAGTGCCTCATGTTAGACCGTGACCACTCTCCCCCCCAGTTCAGTATAAACCAGTGAACTTTCTCCCACAGAGTCCGATATAAAACAGTGAACATTCTCTCGCAGAGCCCAACATAAAAGAGTGAACATTATACCCCAGAGCCCGATATGAAACGGTGACATTCTCGTCCAGAGCCAAGTATAAAATCGTGACACCCGCTAATTCTCATAAACCCGTATTTAGCATGGCTTACCAACCTGGCCTGCACATCCCCGCACACAACGGGGCAATTTCCCATAGCAGTTATATGAATTATATGAAGCCAAAAACAGGAAAGCCTTGTTGGATTAGTGGTATGACCCTTGCTTAGGGTACTCTGCAGAGTTAACATGCGAGAGGTCTTGGCTACAACTCATCGATGAGCCCAGGTATGTTATTTCACTTTTGGGGCGGGGGGATTGCAATGCTGTCAGGCAAGAACTTCGGAGAGGAATTTGGGAATAGATGTTCTCAGAGAAATGCACGACAGAAATGTGGAGGTTGTTTAGGGAGCACTTGCTGTGACTACTGGATAGGTTTGTCCCACTGAGGCAAGGAAAGGATGGTAAGGTGAAGGGACCTTGGACGACGAGACACGTGGAACATCTAGTCAAGAGGAAGAAGGAAGCTCACTTAAGGTTAAGGAAACAACGATTGGACAGGGCTCTAGAAGTCGACAAGGTAGCCAGGAAGGAACTGAAGAATGGACTTAGGAGAGCGAGAAGGTGGGTATGGCAGGTAGGATTTAGGAAAATCCCAAGGCATTCTATACTTATGTGAGGAACAAGAAGATGGTCAGAGTAACGGTAGTGCCTATCAGGGATAGTGCAGGGAACTTCTGCGCAGAGTCGGACGAGGTAGGGGAGATCCTTAACGAAGACTTTGCTTCAGTATTCACCAATGAGAGGGACCTTAACATTTGTGAGGACAGCATGAAAAAGGCAGATACGCTCGAACAGGTTGATGTTAGGAAGGAGGGTGTGCTACAAATTTTGAAAAACATGAGGATAGATAAGTCCCCTGGGCCAGATGGGATATGCCCAAGGTTGCCAAGGGAAACGAGGGAAGAGAATGCTTCGCCTTTGGCGATGTTTTTTGCATCTTCACTGTCCACTGGGGTAATACCAGATGATTGGAAGGTGGGAAATGTTATTCCCTTGTTCAAGAAAGGGAATAAGGATAATCTTGGGAATTACAGACCGGTCAGTCATGCTGTGGTGGGCAAATTATTGGAGAGGATTCTGAAAGACAGTATTTATGATTATTTGGACAAGCACAATTTGATTAGAAATAGTCAATGTGGCTTTGTGAGGGGCAGATCATGCCTCACAAGGCTTATTGAATTCTTTGAGGATGTGGCAAAATACATTGATGAAGATCGAGCAATGGATGTGGTGTAAATGGATTTTAGATAAGCATTTGATTAGGTTCCCCAAGGTGGGCTCATTTAGAAAGTTAGGAGACATGGGATTCATTGAAATTTGGTTGTCTGGATACAGAATTGGCAGTCCAATAGAAGCCAGAAGGTTGTAATAGATGGAAAACATTCAGACTGGAGCTCGGTGACCAGTGGTGTTTTGAAAGAATCTGTTCTGGGAATCTTTATAAGTGACTTGGATGAGGAAGTAGAAGGGTGGGTTAGTAAGTTTGACGATGATACGAAGGTAGGTGGCATTGTGGATAGTGTGGAGGGCTGTTGGAGGTTGCAACGGGACATTGATGGGATGCAAAGCTGGGCGAAGAAGTGGCAGATGGAATTCAACCTGGAAAAGTGTGAAGTGATTATTTTGGAAGGTCGAATTTAAATGCAGAATATAGGGTTAATTGCAGGATTCTTGGCAGTGTGGATAAACAGAGGGATCTTGGGGTCCACATCGATAGACCCCTCAAAATTGCTACCCAAGTTAATAGGGTTGTTAAGAAGGTGTATGGCGCGTTGGCTTTCATTGGCAGTGAAGTTGAATTTCACAGCGACAAGGTTATGCTTCAGTTCCTTAAAACACTGGTTGGACCACATTTGGAATATTGTGTTCACTTCTGATCGCCTCATTATAGGAAGAATGTGGAAGCTTTAGAGAGGATGCAGAGGAGATTTACCAGAATGCTGCCTGGACTGGAGGGCAGATCTTATGAGGAAAGGCTGAGAGAGCTCGGGCTTTTCTCTTTGGAGCGAAGAAGGATGAGATGTGACTTAATAGAGGTATATAAGATGAGGAGGGGCATAGAAAGAGTGGATACCCAGAGACCTTTTCCCAGGGCAGAAATGAGCATTACAAGGGGGCATAATTTTAAGGCGATTGGAGGAAGGTATAGTGGAGATGTCAGAGGTAGGTTCTTTACACAGAGAGTGGTGGGTGCGTGGAATGCGCTGTCGGCAGTAGTAGTCGAGTCAGATCATAAGGATCATTTAAGCGAGTCTTGGATAGGCACATGGATGATCGTGAAATATAGAGTATGCAGGGTCGTTTGATCTTAGAGTAGGATAATTGGTCGGCATAACATCGTGGGCCGAAAGGCCTGTGCTGAACTGTTCTACGTGTTCAATTCACCCCGCCTGCATAAGCTTGGACCGTGGAAAGAAACTGAAGCACTCCAACGCCGACATGGTGAGAACGTGCAAACTCTACGCAGACATCAGCTGAAGCTGGGTCCCTTTTGCGGAAAGGCCGCGAAAAGGTGCCGATCCTCCCCGGCGGGGAATTGAACCCCCGTCTCCTGCGTGACAGGCAGGGATACTAGCCACTATACTACCGAGGACTTCGAGCATAGT
>NW_025978402.1:0-6536 GCF_021869965.1 Rhincodon typus | reverse complement strand
TGCTGCTTGGCCTGCTGTGTTCATCCAGCTCTACACCTTGTTATCTCAGATTCTCAAGCATCTGCAGTTCCTACTATCTCCTTCAAAAATAATACCTGTTCATAACTGAGTTCCTCTTTATTGAATGTTTTCTTTGTTGTTAATCTATTCCATCATAGAAACTGCAGGCGAATTCAAAGTTTCAGATGCTACTCCAAACCCTGAGGCTATAACTGTAATTTTAATGTCTCTTGCAACTGTTCAGTTTCAGAAAATAACATTGATAATGTGGTTCATTCAAGCTTCTCCAGGGCTCTCAAAAATATAGTAATTAAACATAATTTTGAAGCCAGGCTTTTTAAATGTATAGAATTGGATATTATACAGACTAAATTGGGAAGAATCCTGAATCAACAGTTTTACCTAAAGATAGGATCCTGACCTTTCTTCTTTACTCATTCATGGGATGAGGGCGTCGCTGGCTAGGGCAGCATTTATTGCCCATCCCTAATTGCCCAGAGGGCAGTTATGAGTCAACCACATTGGTGTGGTCCAGAATCAAATGTAGGCCAGACCAGGTAAGGATGGCAATTTCAACACAGTGTGAAGCTGGAGAAACACAGCAGGCCAGGCAGCATCAGAGGAGCAGGAAAGTTGACAGGAGGGTCTTAACTTCATGTCATCAGCAAATTTTGATATTTTTAGGCTATTATCCAAGTTGTTAATAAATAATGTGAACAACTGAGGCCTGAACACAGATTCTTCTAGGAGATCACAAGTCAAATCATGCCAGTTTGAGTACGTACACATTCTCCCTATTTTCTGTCATTTACCACTGAACCAATTTCCCAGTCACATCAGTAATTTGCTCTCAATTCCTGTGCTACATTCATGTCACACCTACAGCATGTTCTAGCAGCTTACAAGGCAAACACATTGCATTTGTTTCGACCAAATGGCTGTGTTTGAAAGTCAAAGGAAACAAGACCTTGGTGGAATAAACAAGGGTGTGATCAATCAGGGGTTACTGCATCATTGAGCAATTATGTTCAGTCAGTTGTTTGGTGTGAGGATCTGTTTTCTAGCAGTCTGCAGATTTGGGCAATGGTCTGTCCTGCACATTAAGTCCAACTAGTCAAGGGACTGCAGGTGAGGAAGTTGGGGAGTAGTGGAGACATCAGTCGGGGGATTGTGCTGTGATCAAAAGTGAAAAAAAAACAGGGCTGTCCTCAAAAGTCATTCTGAAGATTGAGCAGTAAATGTCAAGGGGTTTGGCAGTAAATGTCAAGGAGGCCTATCAGGGTGAAGTTAATGCAGCGTAGTGGAAAATGAGAAATTCACATTTGGGGATGGGCTGCAATGTGCTATAACGCTGAGAGGATAATGACAGCAAAGGGGACAGGGAAGCAACTCCATTATAAGAGCAGAATCTGATACAGCCTATGGGGACATGGAGTACTGAGGGAGAGGGTATTTTGCAAGTCACCACTACCCTAGCTTCAATGTGGGAACAGTGTATAGCCACAGTAGGCAAGGCAATGTGGTAAGCCAAAGGCTGGGGGTAACTGGGGATACAGACCATCATAGGATTGGATGGAAATGAAGAAAGCCTGAAAGCAACACAAAACAGACAATAGGGGGAAGGATCTTGATATCAGGTGGAGCCTGAAATTTACTCATAGGAGCATGACCTGCATAACATATCATCTTACACCAAACCTCAACTCTGCAACAAGGTTGAAAAATGGCTGTCAACACATTCACAGTGGCTAGCGTATATTTCTTTGTTGGGTTTGTGGCACGTACAAGTTTGTACTCTGAAGCTGAGTTTGGATGGTTATTAAGCATTGGTTGTCACCCATTCTTGAAAAATTGTCCGCTCCCTTATTTAGCATATAGAATGAAGCTTTGCTTCCAAGTAAGTGTGCATTCATAAACGATCCTGAAATCGTGCACACAAGGTGGCTGTAAGTGTAGGACATGAGTGTAGGCAAGGTCCTATTACAAAGGCTTCATTTTATCTTTACCTCAGTGATCTCCTCATTAATGTGCAAAGTATTGACTGTACCCATGACTGATTGATCCTGAATATCAGAGATGAGCAATGCCTCAACAATATAACTTTTATACTCTCCAGAATACATAAAGAAGCTGCTCAACTCTGACATAATAGCCACAGAACCAGGTTTTGTGTCTGATTGGCTGTCATTTCAGCTGTGACGATTGAAAGTTCATATAAGCGAAAATTTATTTACAATGCTGTGTCACCCAGGGTTTTGGAGTGTTTTTTTTCCTTGCCCTTTCACTCTGTTTAGGTGCAGTCCTGGAATCTGCACTGGAATGGAGGGAGCCTGCTCTACAGTGGGTCCTGCTGGCCTAGAAAATTTATGCAGAAAACCTTGGGGAGGTTTGTGGCTAGAAGGCACATGCAGAGACAGTCCTGCCCAGATGCAGGCTCAGCCTCCTTGGCTGGAACTTCTGTAGATTTAGGAATTACAGGCATGGTGACGGGGGTGTTGGAAAGGACTCATACCTCTGCAGTGTCTGAAGGAGGAGCTTCTCAGATGTTGTGTGTGGTTCTTCCTCCAAATGGGTCCCTACTGGAATCGCCCTGTCTCCTTCAGAGAAAGGGCTCCTGGAGTGATGTCAAGGTCTGCAGACCCCATCTTGCCTTGTTGCTGATGCTAAGTAACAAGGACTAAATTGACAGAGTGCGCAGTCATTAACCTGTCCATAGAGACAGGCAGGTGCAGGCACAATAGAGCCGATTTGGTGTTGATAACATTAGTTGACTTCACCAATCTTTGATTCAGTTTAATGAGTTTCTCTGAGAAACCTGTCTGCTGTTCCTGTGACTGTACATTTTGGATGAAGCTATTAATGGCTAGCATCATGGGTTCATCATGATGTGCTCACCAGATTGTGCAAATAAACGTAATCTAGGTAGAGAACTACTGAGGTGCAAGTGTCTGAGTTGGTGGAGGGTGCAGGACACAACATTGCTAGTGTATCCTATGAGTGATTTGTAGCTTCTTTCTCAGAGGTGGAAGAGGAGCTGATGGACTGAAAGGCTGGCCTCTTCAGGGCAGCAGCTGTGTGGCTGCCTCTGCCTCTGGTCCCTGCACAAGAAAATAGGCTATTAGTTCCGCAACAGTGGTGGACATTTGACCATCTTAAGAATAAGTTAACAATGATGGCAATGGGATAAGCATTGCAGCACGGCACAATGAAGCTTACTGGATTGCCTGAACATGAAAGTCCCGATATCCACATGAATAATCTCAAACCTTTCCAGCTATCTTAAGGGTCTTTTTGTAGGTGTCAGGAGCCAAATGTCAGTTGCTGTCTTGACCATCTCTGTCATTTTATCCTGCAATGAGATAAAAGGAAGGATTGATTGAGATAGATTTGAATGAAAAAACTATTATTGGTGGAACAGGAGCAACAGAGGTGGTGGGGTGGCCCAGGTGATTGAGCAGGAAGTACAAAGGGCAGTTAGTGTTAGTAGTTTAGAAGAATGAAGGAGACATTGAGTGGAGTTGCTGCATGTGATATTGAGATTTGTAAATCTATTAGCCTTTGTGATGTTACTGTGCAGTAGCAGAGTTACAGTATGTGTGAGAAAGCAGAGAGAAGATAGTAGCATTTAACTCTAAGGAGCACAGAAGAGCAACAACTTTCTCCCAGCACTGCTATGCATTCATTTTGGTGTGCGAAATGACACTGACCTGGACCACTATCTTGGTCCAGACTGGCTAGGTCTAGGTGCCTGGCCTCCTTTGCCAGTCCACACCAAAGAGGATAGCCCTCTTCTTCACCACCACTTTCACCAGCAGCTCCAGGTCCTTCTGCTAAAGCAGGGTGCCAAGTTCCCTTTCTTGTCCTTTCCCAAAATGGTCCAATGACAGTGTATGAAGGCCAGATCCTAGTTTGCAGAGTTTGAAGTGATACACAGCAGAGGTTTAAATATGGTGCCTGGGTGTGAATGGCACATGGTTCTGGCAGTGGTGAGTACTCTTCTGCTGCTGCATGGTTACCGTCCTTCGAGATTTGCCTCCTAGGTAGGGGAAGTGACCAGCACCTTTTGAAGTTCTGTTGCCCAATGGTGTTGGGGACACCTTTTCTGTACAGCCATTATTATTGTAGTCCTCTAAATAACTGATACTTGGACTAGCTTTCGTGCTGCTACTCTCAAGACGAGTGGTCATCACCTGGAACAATGGAATTCTTTGACCAGTAAGATCATGTTATCTGTAAAATCCTCCATCAACTGGTGGTGTTGGCACAGGAAAATCTCATAGAAATCTATAAAATGCTAACACGACGAGACAGAATAAATCAGGAAGGATGTTTCTGATGACCATGGAGTCCACAGCCAGGAGTTACAGTTTAAGGATACAAGGTAAACTATTTAGGCCTGAGATTGGGAGAAATTTCTTGACTCACAGTGTTGAGCCTGTGGAAATCTCTACTATGGAAAGCAATTGAGGTCAAAACATTAAATATTTTCAAAAGGGAATTAGATATAGTTCTTAGGACTAATGGGATCAAAGAATATGGGAAGAAAGAAGGGACATGCTACTGAATTGGATTATCAACCATGATCATATTTAATTATGTATCAGCCTGGAAGCGCTGAATGGCTTACTTCTGCTCCAATTTTTTTTTGTTTCAATGAATGTTAGGTAGCTATCATTCCTTATGGGCTAGTGAAATGCCTATGAAATGTGTGAGTGACAAAAAGAGTTGGGATGACAGTTAACTTGAAACAAATTCTGGGAAGAAAATCTCGAATGGGTGGACAGAAGTCACCAATTATTGGATTATTTCACAAAATCTAATGCATATATTCCAAAAAATTATTAGGTATCCTTGAGGAGGGGCATTTTATAATCCAATGGTTTATACATGGAGATCTTTGATTTGATTTGTTTTAAAGTTTTGGTTGCTCAGAAACCTTTTCTTAATTTAAACCTAAGAAGCTTGTCTGGGGCTTTCCTGGGGCTTCATTTATGCTCCCATAAATGGGAACAGACTGAAACTGTAGCTTTGGATGAGCAGCTATATTTTGTAAGGTGCAGCTTTGCAAATAAATGCTAATAAAAATGTTACATAGGTTTACCTGAAAAATACAACCAATTCAATTCAGTCCACAAGGCAGCTGATGTATTATATGCTGCAAAAGCTTTGGGCCCTGGCAACATTCCCACAAAATAACTGAAGACTCCAGAACTTGCTGTGCCACTAGCCAAGCTGATCCAGTACAGCTACAACACTTATATCAGTGTGAAAAATTGCGAAAATATTTCTTGTACAGAAAAAGTAGGATAAATCCAATCTGGTCAATTACCACCCGATCAGTCTACTCTTGATCATCAGCAAAGTGCTAGAAGGAGTCATCAATGGTGCTATCAATCAGCATTTGCCGAGCAATAACCTGCTCACTAATGCTCAGTTTTCAGTTCCCGTGAGGAGATCGAGCAGTTCATCAACTGTGCCAACACCTCCCACCCCACCCTCAAATTCACCTGGACTATTTCTAACACTTCTCTCCCCTTCCTCGACCTCTTCGTCTCCATTTCCGGAAACCGACTCACCAGCAACATTCATTTCAAACCCACTGACTCCCACAATTACCTCGACGATACCTCCTCTCACTCGCCCTCCTGCAAAAATGCTATCCCATACTCCCAATTCCTCCACCTCCACCATATCTGCTCCCCGGATGAGGCATTCCACTCCAGGACATCCCAGATATCCTATAGAACATAGAACATAGAACATAGAACATTACAGCACAGTACAGGCCCTTCGGCCCTCGATGTTGTGCCGACCTGTGAAACCAATCTGAAGCCCATCTAACCTAAACTATTCCATTATCATCCATATGTTTATCCAATGACCATTTAAATGCCCTTAAAGTTGGCAAGTCTACTATTTTTGCAGGCAGGGCATTCCACGCCCTTACTACTCTCTGAGTAAAGAACCTACCTCTGACATCTGTCCTATATCTATCACCCTTCAATTTAAAGCTATGTCCCCTCATGCTAGCCATCACCATCCGAGGAAAAAGGCTCCCACTGTCCACCCTATCTAATCCTCTGATCATCTTGTATGTCTCTATCAAGTCACCTCTTAACCTTCTTCTCTCCAATGAAAACAGCCTCAAGACCCTCAGCCTTTCCTCATAAGACCTTCCCTCCATACCAGGCAACATCCCGGTAAATCTCCTCTGCACCCTTTCCAATGCTTCCACATCCTTCCTATAATGCGGTGACCAGAACTGTACGCAATACTCCAAGTGCGGCCGCACCAGAGTTTTGTACAGCTGCAACATGACCTCATGGCTCCGAAACTCAATCCCTCTACCAATAAAACCTAACATGCTGTACGCCTTCTTAACAATGCTATCAACCTGGGTGGCAACTTTCAGTGATCTATGCACATGGACACCGAGATCTTTCTGCTCATCCACACTACCAAGAATCTTACCATTAGCCCAGTACTCTGTATTCCTGTTACTCCTTCCAAAGTGAATCACCTCACACTTTTCCGCA
>NW_025978401.1:0-6536 GCF_021869965.1 Rhincodon typus | reverse complement strand
TGTGTTCATCCAGCTCTGCACCTTGTTGTCTCAGATTCTCCAGCATCTGCAGTTCCTACTATCCCTACTATACATAGTGTTTGGTACTCAAATAGGTTTTCCATTAAATATCATTGTGCCATATTTTTGGTTTCTAGAGCTGCAGATTGAAGCTCCCAATTATCAACATCGTGGTAAATAATAATGTAGCTTTACGTAGCAATTGGTGTCCAACTGTCAGTGGTGAAACCTGCCACAATGGCATTTTCCAACTTTCCCTGAAAAGATTTTAACAGTGAAAGCATTTCTGTAGATGGGACGTTACTGTCAGTCCCACAGACATAAGGTATTTAGGTTCTACAAAACTCACTATAGCAGGAAAACCTGTGCCCTCAATGACTTTATAGACAATATATCCATTATGATCATGGTGCTGATCAGCAGCCATATTTTTCTGGCATGTTGTATTTTCTTGAACTATCAGAAACAAGAACTGTCAGTTTCAGTTGACTACTTTCCTCCTTTTTCACATGAAACAGAAGAATGCTTGAACTTTAAAATATTTGACATTGTGCCAGCGCTGATTATGTACCTCAGCACTGAACTACAAAATTTATAGTTAACTGTATTTTCCTCCATTTTTATAAAGGGATCCCTAGCACTGCTCTTTCACTATTGCTCCATCTCCAGAATATGGATGTATCGCGGTGGAACAACGATTTCCAAAATCTGATGTTAGTATTATTACATCCTTGTTAAAAAAATTTTTTTCAAATGTCACAAATTTATTTTACCAATCTGTTTTGAATGTTAACTGCCATATATTAAGAGCAAGACTAAGACTATTCAATTACACGTTTACTATTTTACATCCCTAATCAGCATGCTCGAAGTCAACTTGGTTCCAAGTTGAAAATCTTTTGTTTTTCCCCACTAGCAAGTCTGTGAGTGCCCAGCACCTCAGAGAAATGCTCATTTCTCTCTGGCTATTTAAAATATAGAGTCTGTATAAAAGCCTGTCTTATGAACACAAACACCTGACAGCTATCCCAGTCAACAGTCATGATTATGCAGATACAGGCCACCTTTAAATGTTACATACACTGATTTAACAGTTTGACTTTCTGTGGGACACTGAAGCTGCTATTCTTTACACTCTTTAGTAAAGGATTACTGGTGCTACACCTATGAAGAGAGGAAAAAATTCTAAAAAAGAATTCCTAACTGCTAAAGACAAAATTTGCAGCTATGCTGTGTGTGATTTGTAGAACCTCCTCTGTGCATTCCCTCTTAAATGGTAAGAAATCCTTTAGTTGGAGGTCAAGTGTAGGATTTTCAGAAGTTGAAATCTGCAAGAAAGTTGTTTCACATCAATCTCACAGTCTTCCTGACCTGGTAGAAGTGTTCATGACTTGATGGAGGCGATTTATTCTTTTATAGTTTGTGCATTAAGTAAACAAAATCTCTGCATCTTTTAGAACAGTAATGTTATGTCATCAGACGTGCACGCAAAGTCATGATCTAAAGCCTTAGATTTGAGGTTTCCTGTCCTATTCCAGCCATTGAGAAACAAACTCCAATTCCGGCTGTGCATTGAATATTTCAATAAATATCACAATTTTGGTAAATAAGTTATTCTAATTCAATTTACATTTACTAAATAGCCACCAGGAGTTTCTGGAGAGAAAGACCAGTAAAACAAAAACATAATTGGGATTATGTTCGGTATGGACTGGTTGGAGTGAGGGGTCTGTTTATGTGCTGTATAACTCTAACTCAACAATACTTGGAAATGAATATGCTGGTCCTCCATTTTGAAGTATAGAAACTGGATGAAACATGCACCAGTTTTACTGATGTTTCCTCTAGGAGACAATTGTTTCAAAGAATTTTTAAAAATGAAACATTGTAGTGGGGCCATCTCAGAGTTATGTGCTGGTGAATCATTGAGATCATTCTTTATATATAGATTGGTGCACAGTTAAAGTATAGCTTGTAAATTTGTAGGTGTTCTGTACCCATACAGATGTGTCATAAAAATAACATGCAGGTGCTATTTTCACAATTATTTTGAACAACTTTGATGTGACAAATGGAACTAAAATGAAATCGGAAGTTGTTTATTTCACAGTCAGGAGTCACTTGTCATAATGTGCTGCGGATGAGGGCATAGTTAATGGACTGGTGTATGACATGTATTAAATATCATTAAATATAGTTCATGACCCCAAAGTGCACTTTCCAAAATGACTTTGAAGTTTTCAATTACTGTAACGTGTAGGAGCTATTACTCGATTAATCCTCTGTAGACTTCTTCTTCACTAATATAAGGGGTCCGATCGTGATTCCCAGGTCTGACAACGTGAAGCTGTCTTTCATCCTGATGTCTACATTTTGTAACCAGGTCGCCATAAAAAGAGGACTGTACAACTGGAATGAGACTCTGGAAATTAGAAGAGCTGCTGTCTTAAATCTGCGATAGCAAGTTAAACAAACTGATTGCAATGTGTTACAAATGCTGAGACAATGTTTAGACATGTCATACCGCTTTAGGTTTCTAAAATCAAAGGACTGTGGGAAAGATGATTTGAAAAAGGTAACAATTATAATTTGTCTGCTGTTCTAGCATATAGAACTTTTATTACATTTTGTTGTGTTTTTTTTAATCAAAGTACTTTTAACCACTGAATTTATATTCCAACATTTCTAAAATATTGTATACGAAAATTCCAAATGTGGCTCAATGATATTTCACCAGTGATAATTATAGGCCTTAATTTGTGGTCAAAGTGAATCCTAATGGTGTCTGCATATTTAGTTTCAACTTATTGAAAGTGAGAGTTAACAAAATTGCAGTAAAGGAAACAGAACTGACTGAGCAGGGAAAAGCAACAATGTATCTTTTTAAATATTTTAATGATGGAATATAGAATCAAGGACTAAAGGAGGATTTATGAATTGAAGTTGGTAAATTTGATACCTGATCAGGCACAGAAAAAATAAGACGTGGAAAAAAAGGTTGGATGAATAGATTTTAAAAAAGAGGAAGAATTTTAAATAAATAATTTAGTCACTTTGAAGATCACCAACATTTAAACTTGAAGGAATAAGGGAATAAGGCTCTAAACATGGGAAAATTATTTTTTGGTGCCAAAGAGGCTGACTGATCATTTTTAACAGCGACCACATAATTGAAAGGTTACTAAGATTGGAATGGGCAAAGCAAATTTCTCTGAAATATTATGTTTGTACCTTTCCAGGCAAATATAGCAACTTTACAACATTCGATACATTTCAATGGTGTGGCAGACAGTTTTTGTGCAAAGCTAACAGATGGAGTGACAAAGCCTGTGCAGTAATTTTTGAATTTTCCCATTCAGTCTCACACTGCTATTACCTGAATTTATGTTACTGTTTGTGCATGATTTATAGTAAGCTTTGGTGTTATGTTGGTAGCAGATTAGAAGCCAATGTGGTTTCTTACAACCTCTAAATAATTCTAAAACTAGTGGTGGTGTTTAGTGCAAAATGATATCCTAATTTTAGTGCGACTGCAAATTTTTTGAAAGATCTTTAAAGTAACTTTTACATAAATTTTAATGTTTGAATTGTACACATTGTTTAAAGCTAAATAAATAAATACATCTCTGTGCTTCAGGAAGCTTGGTTATTACTTAGAAGATAGATGGTAATAAAATCTGTTGTATGGTCACACTGTGCAAAAGTTGTACACATATCTTTCTAATTTGGTCATCATCTGTTTAAAAAAAAATTTGTGACAAAGTCATCATCATAGTATCCCTACAGTGTGGAAACAGGTCCACACCGACCCTCAGAGCATCCCATCCAGACCCATCCCCGTATAACTCACCTGATCTACAGATCCCTGAACACTATGGGCAATTTAGCATGGACAATCCACCTAGCCTGCACATCATTGGACTGTGGAAGGAAACTGGACCACCCAGAGGAAACCCACGCAGACACGGGGAGAATGTGCAAACTCCACACAGACAGTCGCCCAAGGGTGGAATTGAACCTGGGTCCCTGGCCCTGTGAGGCAGCAGTGCTAATCACTGAGCCACCATACCCGTCATGTGTGGATATATAATGCATGTAATTAACTTTTCAGTAATTGTAATGATTTTATTACTTAATATCTCAGTATTAATTTCTTATTTTAAAGTTTAACATCATATAAAGGGAATAGTTTCATAGAGATTCTTGCTGAATTTGCATGTTGGATGGGAAGCCTCATTTATTGAAAATCATAAGTATCACACAGTTTCCTGATCTGTTAAATTCATTCTGAAAATCATGTAAAGCATGAGTCCTAATTTCTGATATGTTTTTGGCAGAGGAGATTGCTCACCGGAGTACAAAGTTGAAAAACTAACCCTAACATTTTCACTATTTAAGACTTACAAACCAAGGTGAAAGGCTAGAGTCCACAAAATGCTAAAAAGAATTGGAGACAAAGAAAATTATGGAAAGGGGAAGCAGAGTCTTTGTGAACCAAATGCCAAGGCAGGAATTTAGTGCAGTTAGAATCTCTCTGGTATGTATTTCTACTGCTATAATATAGATTAACAGTTAGAAATGGACTTAAAACTGACAAAGGAAATTACAAGCTAATAAAGACTCCTTGTTAACAAACTGCTTGGTAGTGGCAGTTAATTGTCAATGCCAAAGAGTTCCAAGTCATACATGCTCATAGAAAGAACACTTTTCAGCTCTGCCCTAAAAGGGCTGCCACTAATTTTAAGACAGTGGCTCCTAGTTTTGGATGCATATGCATGATGTACCATGAATTTGTTTACTTTGAATGCTACTTGCATTCAGATCAGAACATTTAGTTTCGTCTTGGCGTTATCTTGGTCACATCTAGTCTGGATTTTTGGTGCATTCTTAAGATTATTTCTCCCTATTCCTTCATTTTCCATATTATTTTGCTCTGTCGCCTCGATTTTACCTCTTGATTTGTTACATTTACCAAAACTGGTTTATTCACCTTGCTTAGTTTAGAGCCTTACTTCCATTAGTTGTGCAGTACACTGGAGCATCAATTCCAACACAGTCCAGATGTAGACTGTCCCAAACAATACAGATTCCACTATTCTCTGTTACTGGGCCCAGCACCCCATGAATTTGTCCCCTACACCAGTCTTCTACCACACATTCATTTCTGTAATTTTATTCACATTATGTCAATTTGCAATGGTTCAGCTTGTGCATCAAAGATTATTAATTTAGAGATTCTGCCTTTTAGTTTAGTGCCTGACTCGTCATACTCCCTCAGCAGAAACTCTTTCATAGTTCTACCATGTTCTTGGTATCAAGTATGGACCGCAATCACTTGATTCTCCACAACATCCAGCCCCACGCCCCATTTCAAGTTCTTCTCCGGTCCACTGTAGATATTCTAAACCCGGGCAGACAACTTTGCTTTCTAGATCCGTGTTCTTTGCTGCACAGAAATATCAATATCTCTCAGTGTACTGTTCGCTACTACCACTACACTCCTTGAATGGTTTCCTGTACCACAGTGCAATGGTCAGTTAGCTTATCCACTCTGCAGCCCTCATTTTCATTCAAACAAACCGTAGAAACATCAAGCTTGTTGGACAATTGCAAAGGTTGAATGTCTTACACTCCCTGTGATATTTGGGTTCCCTTAGCTGTCTCAGTCACAATTACACTGTCCTGTTCTTGAACAATGATCGATATTATTCAAAGAGCTAGGACTTTCATCTGGAATAAAATGTCCGGGTAACTTTCCCTCTTCCTGGTGTGCCATGCCTTCTGCAGCTCAGCTTCTGATTCAATAGCTCTGAGACAAATTTCCTACAGCCACGACCATTTACTGAAGCTTTTTTTGCACTGGATCACACTGGTATCCAGAAACTTGCATATCCTGCAGTTGCAGCTTGTGCTGCCATTAACTTCAAATTAACCAACCCTATACTCTGAATAAATTTTAGCACTGCATGTAATCTTTACAATACTAGTAAAAACATGTACCTTCTAATAATTGTAGATTGTTAAGTTTTTTTCTTACCATATGATTTCTTAGTTCCTTTCTGCTAGAGTCTTTTAATATAACAAGGGATCAAAATACTCACCAACCAAATACTTACCAGTTGCCTTGTGATGTAATTTTTAAATTTGTCTATGAATGTTCCTGGAGGGTTTCACGTAGCTGAATGTCTTCTGGTTCTCTGTCACCACTTATGCAGCTTTACAACTCCTATTTATCTGGAGGCTGACAAAGATAGATATAGAAAGGAGCACCTTCCTCCCCTAACTCCCTTACTCATAAATTCCTTGCAGATCTGCCCTCTGCTCCACTTCACCTCTCTTTACACTGCTGAGATGAAAATGAATCTACTTTCTGGAATTTATAGAACCAGTTTAGGCCAGTTAGTTAGTTAACTAGTTTTTGCTTCAGCAATAGTAGGAACTGCAGATGCTGGAGAATCTGAGATAACAAGGTGTAGAGCTGGATGAACACAGCAGGCCAAGCAGCATCAGAGGAGCAGGAAAGCTGATGTTACGGG
>NW_025978400.1:0-6536 GCF_021869965.1 Rhincodon typus | reverse complement strand
GGGTTCCCAAGCGGAATATGAGTTGCTGTTCCAGCAACCTTCGGGTGGCATCATTGTGGCACTGCAGGAGGCCCAGGATGGACATGTCGTCTGAGGAATGGGAGGGGGAGTTGAAATGGTTCGCGACTGGGAGGTGCAGTTGTTTAGTGCAAACCGAGCGGAGCTGTTCTGCAAAGCGGACCCCAAGCCTCCGCTTGGTTTCCCCGATGGAGAGGCGACAACAACGGGAACAGCGGATGCAGTATACCACATTAACAGATGTGCAGGATAACATCTGCTTGATGTGGAAAGTCTTCTTGGGGCCTGGGATGGGGGTGATTGGGGAGGTGTAGGGGCAGGTGTAGCACTTCCTGCGGTTGCAGGGAAAAGTGCCAGGTGTGGTGGGGCTGGAGGGGAGTGTGGAGCGGACATGGAGTCACGGACAGATGGTCCCTCTGGAATGCAGATAAGGGTGTGGAGGGAAAAATGTCTTCGTTGGTGGTGTCGGATTGCAGATGGCGGAAGTGTTGTAGGATGATGCGTTGGATCAGGAGTTTGTTGGCTGGTACGTGACGACGAGGGGGATTCTGTTTTGGTTGTTGTTGCGGTGAGGGGGTGTGAGGGATGAATTGCAGGAAATGTAGGAGGCACAGTCGAGGGCGTTCTCGACCACTGAGGAGGGGAAGTTGCAGTCCTTGAAAAACGAGGGCATCTGAGATGTACAGAAGTGGAATGTCTCATCCTGGGACCAGATGCGGCGGAGGTGAAGGAATTGTGAATAGGGGATGGCACTTTTGCAGGGAGGTGGGTGGGAGGAGGTGTATTCCAGGTGGCTGTGGGAGTCGGTGGGCTTGAAATGGATATCAGTTTCTCGGTGGTTGCCAGAGATGGAAACAGAGAGGTCCAGGAAGGAGAAAGAGGTATCAGAGATGGTCCAGGTATCTTAAGGTTGGGGTGGAAGATGATGGTGAAGTGGATGAACTGTTCGAGCTCCTCGTGGGAGCACGAGGCGGCGCCGATGCAGTCATCAATGCAACGGAGGAAGAGGTGGGGTTAAGGGCGACTGTAGCGACGGAAGAGGGATTGTTCCATGTGACCTCCAAAGAGGCAGGCATAGCTTGGGACAATGCGGGTACACACGGTCACCCTCTTTGTCTGCAGGAAGTGGGAGGAATTGAAAGAGAAGTTGTTGAGGGTGAGGTCGAGTTCGGCAAAGCATGAGTGTGTCAGTGGAGGGGGACTGGTAGGGCCTCCAGGACAGGAAGAAGCGGAGAGCCTTTCGGCCAACTGTATGGGGAATGCAGGTGCATCGGGACTGGACGTCCATGGTAAAGATGAGGTGTTGGGGACCGGGGAATTGGAAGTTCTGGAGGAGGTGGAGGGCGTGAGTGGTGTCACGGACGTAGATAGGGAGTTCCTGGACGAAGGGGGAGAAAATGGAGTCGAGATAGGTGGAGATAAGTTCAGTGGGGCAGGAGCAGGCGGAGACAATTGGTCGACCAGGGCAGTCAGGTTGATGGAAAAGCTCAGCAGGTCTGGCAACATCTGTGAAGGAGAAAACAGAGATAATGTTTCAGGTCTGGGAACCCTTCCTCAGAACTTCAGTACACTGCCGACACTTAGGTGCTATCTTACTCCAACCCTCTCAGTGCTGCGATAACCCAGATTTGATCCTCTATTCGCGTCACACTCCCTCAGGACTGATCCTGTAATCGTGTGGCGCTGCCTCAGTAATGACTGTTCGACAACACTGCCCTTCCGCATTACTGACTGTCTGACAAACAGGCACTGCCTCACATCTGACTTGCCTACTATGAGGTACTATCTGAATTTGACTATCTCACAGTGCTTTACTGGGGGGTCTGTTATTTAGTGTTGATTTACAGTGGGCCTTGTGTTTGAGCTTTTATTAATTGGAGGCTCTGTGTTTTAGGATTTATTTTGCAGTCGTCTGTTTGAGGGTTGAGGGGGATTTTAGGGAGGATTTACAGGGTTTATTTGCAGGAAGATCTACATTTTACACTTTATTTACAGCGGGCTCTGACTTTTATGGTTTCTTTACTGGGGGTTGTCCCGGCCCCAGCCTCCATCCCCAGCCTGTCGCTGCCCCGCCCCCAGCCCACGGAACTGACCCTAACCCCGGCCCGCAGCCTGTCCCGGCTCCCGGCCCTAACCCCAGACTTGACACGTATCACAGCCTGCCCTGGGCCGGAAACCAAGCCCCCAAACCCCACCCCTACCCTAACCAGCCCCGGCCCCAAACCTAACCAAAAACTTAGCCCCAATCCTAACTCTTACCCTGACCCCTGACCCGAGCATTCAGCACCCCGCCGAATCAAGGCCGACAGCCTGTCACAGCCCCGGCCCAGCCGGGCCCGACCCAATCCGGGGCTCCAGCCCAGACCATCACCGTAAACCTAGCCTTCGCCTCAGCCCTCCGACACTGTCCCCAAACCGAACCAACACCTTCACCTCAATCTGGACCCTGACTCTAAACGCGGTCCCAGATCCCCAGCCCGGCCTGGCCCAGCCCGACCCAATCCAGGGCCCCAGACCAGACCATCACCGTAAACCTCGCCTTAGCCTCAACCCTACGCACCGGCCCCAGATCCCAGCCTTCCGCCCCTGTACCAGCCGTAAACCTAAACCCGTCCCGAGACCCCAGCCACCAGCCTGTCGCAGCCCCGACACTGCCGCAGCTTGTCCCCGACACCAACCCTAACCCCAGACTGTCCTGGCCGCGGCCCCCAGTCCACGAGCCCAGCCGGGGCCACCGGACACCGACCCTTACCCCTAGCCCTCGGCCCGAAGCCTGTCGTGGCCCCAGCTCAGGCACCCAGGCCCGACCCTACCCCACCCTGCCTGACGCCAGCGACTGAGACCCAGACCCAGACCCAGCCATCAGCGTCCCCAGCCCAACACTCCCCAGCAATCTGTCGCAGCCCTGACCCTGACGCTAACCCCAACCACGGCCCTGAGCCTGACCCTGACCCCGATCGTGACCCGCTTAAGGTCGCAGCACCCAGCCCGCAGCCGCGACCCTAACGTCGGCCTGTCCCAGACCCGAACCTGTACCTAACTCTAACCCCAGCCCCAGCCTGACCCGGGCCCCATCCTTCGACCTAATCCCAGCCTGTCCCTCTCCTGGCCCCGACTGTCCTGTGCTTGGGCCGTCGGCCATCCCACCACCCCCTCCCCCCTCCCCCGACTGAGCTTGCCCAGGTCCTGGTCCCAGCCCCCAACTGCAGCCTCAACCCTGACCTCAACTCTTACCCTTGCCTCAGCCCTAACCCGAACCAGAGCCCCACCCTGACCCTCATCTGGCCTTAACACTAACCTGTCTGAAGGTAAATACTGAGGAAGTGCCTCAATGGACAATACTTACGCATTGCCTCAATGTAAACTGGTCAGAATTGACAGCCTCATTGTCAGAGGGTCAGTGGCAGTGCTTGACAGTAGTGTCATGCTGAGGGACTGTCTCACTGTCAGAGGGTCCAGTGGGGTGCACAGTCTCAATATAATGGTGTGAGAAATAAGGGATTGCAATACGTTTGCAGGACCAGTACTGAAATAGTCCAGTACAGTCAGAGGGTAAGGATTGAGCGAGGGCCTCATTATTATTGTGTCAGTACCGAGTTCACTGGCATATTGCCAGCTGGTCAGTTCTGAGACAGAGTCTCTTTGCCAGTGGGTCAGCACTGAGGCTTTGCTTCAGTGTAATGGTGTCAGAATGGAGGCTTTGCCACAGACTGACGGTAAGTACTGACGTATTTCAGCTCTATCAGGGTCACTACCCAGGCACTACCTCATTAGCAAAAGATCACTTCTGCAGCAGTGAGAGAGGGTCAGACTGAAGGAGTGCCTCCTTGTCAGATGGTCAGTTCTGACACACTGCTCCTTTGTCAGAGGGTCATTGTTGACGCAGTGCCTCTTTGTAATGGGATCAGAATTGTCAGGGGGGCAGGACTGAGCGAGAGCCTCATGATCAGAGGTCAATACTGAGAGAGTGTCTTATCAGTGATTCATTCGTAAGGGTGTGCTTCATTGGCAAAGAGTCCATTCTGAGGGAGGGCATCATGTCAGAATACTGAGGGAGATCCTTATTCTCAGACGGGAAATGCAGGGTTACAGGGATGGGTTAAGGGGATGGGTCAGATGCGCTTAGTAGGGTCAGTGTGGATTTGGGCTTAATGGCCTGTTTTACACTGTGGGGATTCTACGATTCTGATGAGAGGATCAGTACTGTGGCATGTCAGCACTGTTGGAGGGTAAGATAAGTGGGAGTGCATAATTGTCAGAGGGACAGTGCTGAGGCTGAGGCAGAGCCAGGGAACTATAGACCAGTGAGCCTCTGGACTGACATTCCAGTCTTATCTCAGGGCTGATTCTCTGACAGAGCTGCAGTTCCTCAGTACAGACTCTGTAATCCTGAGACACACCCTCAATCTTGACTCCATTGCAATGAGGCACTGCCACAATATTGACCCTCTGACAATGAGGCACTCCCTCAGTACTGACCCAGTGACTATAATGCACTCCCACAGTTCTGACGCGATGGCAACGAGGTCTGAAGTCATGCGACACCAGGTTATCGTCCAACAGGTTTCCTTGAAAACACAAGATTTTGGAGCCTCACTCCTCCTTCAGTTCAACATCGACACCTCCACATCACGGCAATGAGATCTGACAGTACTTCCATTCCTTCGGGCTAAACCGCTAATCATGTGGCCCGACATCCATTCTGATCCCATTACATTGAGGCACTGCTTCAGAATGGACCCACCGTACTCACCCCCTGACAGTGCTGACTACATGTACTGACTATCTAAAATGTGAGCACTCCCTTGATTCTGACTCTCACAATGAGGTACTCGCTCAGTACCAATGCTCTGACAGTGAAGCACTTCCTCCAAACTGACCTGCTGACAACGAGGCAGTCCCTCAGGACTAACCTTCTGATAGATCTGCAATACCTCCGTACTGATCATCTAAACGTGTGAGGCCCCTTCAATTCTTACCCTCTTACAATGAGACAGTGCCTCAGTAATGACCGTCTGACAATGAGGCAATGCCTCAGAACTGACCCACTTAGAGTGCTGCACTGCCACAGAACTGACCATCTGAACATGTGGCACACTCCGATCTGACCCCCTTACAATCAGGTACTGCCGGTGTATTGACCCTCTGACAATGATGCACACCCTCTGTAATGTACCTTTGACAAACAGGCACTGACTCAGTAATGACTCACGACGATGAGGCATTCTACCGGGACTGAACATGTGATATTAAGGCATCTGCTCAGTACTGACCATATGATAAGGAAGCATTCCCACAGTTCCAAACCACTGACAGTGCTGTAATGCCGACTGACCTTCCCATCATGTGACACTGATTCAATTCTGACACATGCATAATGAGGCATTGCCTCAGTCCTGATCCTCTGACAATAATGCACTCCCACTGTTCTGACACTCTGACAATGAGGCATTCATTCAATATTTACACTGTGATAGACTTGCAAAATCTCAGTACTGGCTGTCCAATCAAGAGGCACATCCTCATTTCTAACCCTGTTACAATGAGGTACTGCTTCAGCATTGACCCTCAGCGTCTGTGTCATTTTAAACCCGATGTTATCTGTTCACAAAACCATTTTGAAGTCAAAGTAATGCTTTGAAAGATGGTTAAGTAGTAACAGTGTTGTTTTATTGGTGTTTGTAATAAATTTCAGGTAATTTTTGGATACACCAAATCGCAAAAGTACAGAAGAGGAAGGAGGCCATTTGACCCATCATACTGTGTTGTCTCTACCATCTCATGCAAATCCTTTTTCCGCCTATCACCTGCACACCATTTTCATCCAATGCTCTCTGTACGTCTCCATTGAACCTCATTCATCACATTTACAGCATTGCACTCCATAACCTAACTCCACACTGTGTGATAAAGCTCTTCTACAAGCATGGACATCTTCTCCCTATCTACTCTGTTTAGCCCACTCGCGATTTCAAAACACCTCAATTCCATCTCTTCTCAGCCTGCTGTTGAGAGAGAACAATCCCAAACTCTTCAATCTATTCTTGGAGCTGAAGCTTTTCCTACCTGAAACTATTCCAGTAATAATCAGCACATCAATGCATTTGCCTTTTTCCTATCATGTGCAGGCCACAACTGTGCACAATACTCCAGCTGACATTTAACTTAGCTTGCAGAACTTCAATATCATCAAATTCTTACTCGTATACTCTATACCCCTATTAATAAAGGATGTATGCTTTATTTATTGCTCTCTCCAGCTGTACTGCTACCATCATTTCAACTGTGCACGTCCATACTCCTATTTTACATTGGTAGGAAATCACTTGAAAGACAAATTGCATCACCTTACAAATCTCTGCATTGCACCTCATCTTCCACTTATCTGCCCACTCCATCAACTTTTCAATGCACTTTTGGAGTTCCACACTATTCTCACAATTTACAATTCTCAAGTTTAATGGCATCTGCAAACTTGGAAATTGTTCCCTGCACACCACGATCAAGATAATTAATTA
>NW_025978399.1:1362-6538 GCF_021869965.1 Rhincodon typus | reverse complement strand
GGTGAACATCCCCACTTCTGACCTTATGATAGAGGGAAGGTCATTGATAAAGCAGCTGAAGATGGTTGGGCCAAGGACACTACCCTGAGGAATTCCTGCAGAAATGTCCTGGAGCTGAGAAGATTGACCTCCAACAACCACGACCATCTTCCTACGTGCCAGGTTTGTCTCCAACCAGTGGAGAGTTTCCCCCTGAATACGCATTGAA
Source organism: Rhincodon typus (assembly GCF_021869965.1). Lineage (NCBI taxonomy): Eukaryota > Metazoa > Chordata > Chondrichthyes > Orectolobiformes > Rhincodontidae > Rhincodon > Rhincodon typus. Next base: position 6,330 of record NW_025978399.1, on the reverse strand, counting down.
TTCCAGTTTTTCTTGGGCTCCGTGATGCCACACTCGGTCAAATGCAGCCTTGATGTCAAGGGCTATCACTCTCACCTCACCTCTGGAATCCAGCTCTTTTGTCCATGTTTGAACCAAGGCTGTCATGAGGTCAGAAGCTGAGTGATCCTGGTGGAACCCAAACTGGGCGTCACTGAGCAGGTTATTGCTGAGCAGGTGCTGCTCGATAGCACTGTTACTGACACCTTCTATCACTTTACTGATGATCGAGAGTAGACTGATGGGGTGGTAATTGGCCGGGTTGGATTAGTCCTGCTTTTTGTGTACAGGACATACTTGGGCAATTTTCCACATTGTCGGGTAGATACCAATGTTGTAAATGTACTGGAACATCTTGGCTAGTGGAGCGGCAAGTTCTGGAGCACAAGTGTTCAGTACTATTGCCAGAATGTTGTCAGGGCCCATAGCCTTTGCAGTATCCAGTGCCTCCAACCGTTTCTTGATATCACGTGGAGTGAATCGAATTGGCTGAAGACTGGTATCTGTAATGCTGGGGACCACTGGAGGAGGCCAAGATGGATCATCCAGTCAACTTCTGGCTGAAGATTTCTGTGAAAGCTTCATCCTTATCTTTTGTACTGATGTGCTGAGCTGTTCCATCATTGGGGATGGGAAAAACAAAAAATGCTGGAGATCACAGCAGGTCAGGCAGCATCCAGGGAGAGAGAGCAAGCTAATGTTTTGAGTCTAGATGACTCCTCAGAGCTGTACTAGACTCGAAACGTTAGCTCGCTCTCCATCCATGGATGCTGCCTGGCCCACTGTGATCTCCTGCATTTTGTTGTTTTCAGTACAGCAGTCCAGCATTTGCAGTAATTTGCTGCTACATTGAGGATGGGGATATGTGTGGAGTCTCCTCCTCCAGTGAGTTGTTTAATCATCCAACACCATTCATGACTGGAAGTGGCCAGACTGCAGAGCTTAGATCTGATCCATTGTTTATGGGATCACTAAGCTCTGCCTATCATTTGCTGCTAATGATGTTTGGCATTTCCTGTTTGGCGGCTTGACCAGGTTCACACCTCATTTTCAGACATGCCTGGTGCCACTCCTACCTCCTGTACTCAATCGGTGAGGATTTGATCAAATATGTTTTTCCCTCTTAAATCTTGGAGGCCTTTAAATTGGTCAAACCAATCAGAGTTTTGTCTGGTATAATTTAAATTAATTTAGACGCTCCTGTATTGGGGTGTTAGGAAGGTTTGAAATTAACATGTTTGTGATTGAACCATAAACGTGTTTATTTCTGTCCTTCTGCAGCCTCCCATTTCTTCAACTGTTATGAGGTTAGGTAGAGTACTTCTGAGTTAGAAGGCAGGATGTTAGAATTTGTTCGTAAAAATGATAGGAGGAAGAGTGCATGGTCCCTTTAAGAGGTGGTGTGTTTTTCTAAGCTTGGAGATAAAATAATGTCTGCAAGCAGCTGCAGATGCATAGACAGATCTGAAATTGAAACAGACAGAGTCATAGAGTAATACTACATGTAAACAGGCCCTTCAGCCCAAACTGGTCCATGTTGACCATGGTGCCCATGTATCAACTGGCTGTGTGATTGGCAATCTGGGCTTGTTTTGATGTTAAGGCGACCAGCTTGAATATCAGCCAATTAATTTAAACCACGCCCTAGATACCAAAACCCAATTAAATTTAAATTTGATGTGTTGACAACCTAGGACCAATCCTATTATAAGGTCATCAAGGGTATACAGGAGAGGGGTTTTTGAAAATCAGCGTGAGGGTGAATTGCTGTTGGAAGAGTAAAACTCTGGCTCTCCAGAAATCTTTAAGCTCTCTGATTAAGCACCATCTAAAACGTATAACAGCACTCTTAGCCAATATTCCTGACACAAGGATTCAACAAAGAAATAATTCCTAACTAAAGAATAATGGTAAAGGCACAGAACATTCTGGAAGATGCATCCTGACTGTAGTTTTGAGGGTCGAAGTTTTAATTTATTTTTCTTATTATTTGGGTTTATATATGTGGGACCTATCATTGTCTTATCTGCAAACTAGCAACAATGCCCTCAGTTCCTTCCTTAATGTATAACATGAAAAGTTGTGGTCCCAACACCTCCCACAATAAGCTGAATGACCTGCTCCGACACTGTGGAACTCCTCTCGTCTTTGGCTGCCAACCTGAAAAAGACCCCTTTACCCCCACTCTCTGCCTTCTGCTAGTCAGCCGATCCTCTATCCATGCCAGTACCTTGCTTCTAACATCATGGGCTCTTATCTTATTTAGCAGCTTCCTGTGTGGCACCTTGCCAAAGGCCTTCTAGAAATCCAAATGGATCATATCCACTGGCTCTCCTTTATCTAATTCGTTACCTCCTCAAAGAATTAGATCCTACATCCTATTTTACTTCGTTTGATCTACTTCTGACTTCACCAGCCTCATAGACTCAACTTGAATTTAACAGCTTCATTTTCTTGTATCTCCCCTGCTCCAGTCTGTCCCAGGCTTTTGTCCCAGGAGATAGAGAATATTTGCCAGATTCTCCACAGAAACCCTTCCCCAGAGTATAAACTAAGTCGATTATAAACCAGATACCTTTATGCACACAGAAATGCAGCCATTCATGGGGTGGCACGGTTGCTCAGTGGTTAGCACTGCTGACTCACAGCGCCAGGGACCTGGGTTTGATTCCAGCCTCGGACAACTGTGTGGAGTTTGTACAATCTCCGTGCGTCTGCATGGGTTTCCTCCCACAGTCCAAAAATGTGCTGGTTGGTGGATTGGTCACGCTAAATTGCCCCATGAAGTGAAGGGATGTGCAGGCTAGGTGGATTAGCCAATGGGAAATGCAGGATTATAGGGTGGTGGGGAGGATCTGGGTGGGATGTGACACGATGGATAGGTATGACACAATAAGCTGAATGACCTGCTCCCACACTGTAGGGATTCTGATTCATTCTCTCCCTTTCACTCTGTTACTATCACACTCTCCCCTGGCTCTCTTCTTGTGTCTTACACTTTGCATGTTATTCCTGTATTTTCATCTCTGCTTGCCACCCTTTCTAGCCCCTGCATTATCTGGAGTATTCTTTCTCTCTCATCATTTCACCTGTAACCTCTTGCGCTTCTTCCCTCAGTCCCACTTTTTCTTATTCCCTCCCTCCCTCAGAGATTCTCTGGATCTGCTCTGTGTCTGGCTGAGGGGATTCAAGTGTTTTCGGGTGATGGGGAATGTGAGTGATGACTGGAACTTCCCCAAACACAACAACAAAAGATGTGCATTCACATAGCTATTTTCACCATCTTGATGCTCTTCGCAGCTAATTGAGTACTTCAGAAATGTTGTCATTGTTGCACTACGTCAGCCAATTTGCGTACAGCAAGCTCCCACAAACACTCTGGGTTTGTGATATCAATTGAGACATAACTATCAGCGAGGGCACCGGGGGAAGGGGGTCTCCATGTCCTTGTCTGTGGAATTCTTTATCACAGAGGGCTGTCGCTGCTGGGCCATTAAGTATGTTCAATGCTGAGACAGATTTTTAATCAAACACTTGGGGAAAAAACAGGATAGTGGAGTTGAGCATTATCAGATCAACCATGATCTCATTGAATGGCGGAGCAGACTCGATGGGCTGAATGGCCTACTTCTGCTCCTACCTCTTATGGAATGGTGCCCTGGAGTGTCTTTTACGTTCCGCATGGTCCAGTGTCACATCTTGCCCTCTCAGTATGACGCCAGGGAGTATTGTCCGCCTCGATCCTGTGTACAATCCTGAGTCATATCAAAACGTTAACTCCACACAAGCTGCTGGACCAGCTGAGTTCCCAGCAATTCCAGCGTTTGTTGTAGATTTCCAATTTACGCAGAATTTCGCCTTCATTTCAGTCAGGAGGTGGGGTGGGATTGGGGAATTGATCCAGAATGTTCCATTCCTGCACCACCATTCATTTCCCTCTCTCTCTCTCAGCAATGGATCTCGTACTCAATCTCCCGCTTGAAGGCCCCACTGCTGAGGTTCTCAAATAACTCCCCGGGTCCTCTTTGCGGCTGGGCCTGGGCCTGCGCCTGAGCCTGGTGGAGAGGCCCCAACACCCGGAGCTGCCGGTCTGGCTCAGCGGCCGTGTCTTTGTAGGTGCAGAAGTCTGTCCTGTTGCGGTCAAGGACCAGCATCTCCCGGCCTGCTTCGTCGCGGTACTCCTCCAACTGGGCAAAGGTGGTCGGCCCGTCCGAGTAGTCATTAAGGTACAGGCCGCCCTCCTCCCCGCCCTGGCCCTTCTCGCCCACTCTCCTCCGACAGATCATCGCTCCCAGGAGCAGGAGGATGACCAAAGTCAGCAGGGAGATGCCAGCCGCGATGCTGGCCTGGGTGCCAGGGCCCAAGGTGGTGAACTCCATACTGCCAGCACCCGCCCTCTGGTAGGGAGACAGGCCCGGTGAGGGCGTTTCCCCACTCCTGAGGCCCAGGCCTGGGCCTGATGACAGGTTGACCCGCAGCTCAAAGGTGGCAGAGGCCCTCCCGCCCGGGTTGTGGGCCTCACACTCGTAGATCCCGGCATGCCAGGCCGTCACATTGCGGAGGGTCAGCGTCCCCCCTCCGGGGAGTAGGCCTGAAGGCCCCGGCCCAGTCTCGCTCACCTTCCTCCAGCTCACAGCTGGAGGAGGGTAACCGGTGGCCTGGCAGCTCACCCTCAGCTCATCCCCCGAGCGGCTCACCAATCCCTGGTTGTGGTCCAAGCTCACAACCGGCGGGATACAGACCAGGCTGTTTCCCGAGACTTGCAACAGGCTCTGTCCGGCCAAGCGAGGGGGCTCGGCACACACCATCTTCTTACCCAGCAGCAACTGGCGCTGACCCTCCCCAATCGTCCAGGCCCACAGCCAATGTAGCACACAGTCACACCTCCACTGGTTCCCTACAGACAGAGGGAGAGAGAGGGAGAGAGAGAGAGGGAGAGAGAGAGAGAGA
>NW_025978399.1:0-1262 GCF_021869965.1 Rhincodon typus | reverse complement strand
AGGGAGAGAGAAAGAGAGAGAGAGAGAGAGAGACGGGGGGGTGGGGAGACAGAGAGAGAGAGGGAGAGAGAGAGAGATAGAGGGAGGGAGAGAGAGGGAGAGAGAAAGGGAGCGAGAGAGACGGAGAGGGAGGGAGAGAGAGAGGGAGGGAGGGGGAGAGAGAGAGAGGGAGGGAGAGAGAGGGAGAGAGAGAAAGAGAGAGAGGGAGCGAGAGAGGGAGACAGAGAGAGATGGAGACACAGAGAGAGAAAGGGAGACAGAGAGAGAGAGAAAGGGACACACAGAGAGAGATGGAGACACAGAGAGAGAGAAAGGGAGACAGAGAGAGAGAAAGGGAGACAGAGAGAGAGATGGAGACGCAGATAGAGAGAGAGAAACAGAGAGAGACAGAAAAACACAAATTGTCAGGTACACTCTTCACTATTCCCCTCATCTACATCAGTTAGATTGCCTGCTGATCTTCCCCACTCCTAGGAAAACGAGTCTGCTCCCCTTCAGTTTAACTCCCTTAGCCCCGGGATCATTCTGATGAAGTTGTGGCTGCAATCCAGGCCTGGGCACCCTCTCCTGATGTGCACTGCTGAAACCCGAACACAATCCTCCATGTGTCTATCAAATATCTCGAGCAGGCAGGGGAGGTGATGGCCTAGTGGTATTATCGCTGGACTGTTAATCCAGAGACCCAGATAACGTTCTGGGCAGCCCGGTTTAAATCCTGCCGCAACAGATGGTGGAATTTGAATTCAATAAAATATCTGGATCATAAATCCATTGCCGATTGTTGGAAAAACCCATCTGGTTCACTAATGTCCTTTAGTGAAGGAAACTGCCATCCTTACCTATTCTGGCCTACATGTGATTCCAGACCCACAGCAATGTGATTGACTCTCAATTGCCCTCTGGGTAATTAGGAATAGGCAATAAATGCTGCCTAACCAGTGACACCCTCATCCCATGAAGGAATTAAAAAAAACACAGCTGAGAAACCCTCCCAGTGCCCAAACTCTCTCTCCCCAAACCCTAGCAACCACCACTGCTATCCCAGCAACCCCGCCCTGGACTGGTACAATCTCCCTGTATCCTAGTAACCCCTCGCTGCATCCTAGCAATCCCTTCCGACTCCCGAGCTGTCTCTGTCCAAACCCTAGCAATACCACCCTTTATCTCAACAACTCTAGATTGTACTCATCCCTCACACCCCATCCCCGCAATAACAACCAAAAAAGAATCCCCCTCGTCCTCACGTACCACCCCACCAACCT
>NW_025978398.1:0-6538 GCF_021869965.1 Rhincodon typus | reverse complement strand
CCTAGCTTCACCTGCCAGTGGAAACATCCTCTCTACTTCTATCTTATTTATTCCCTTCATAATTTTATATGTTTCTTTTAGATCCCCCCTCAATCTTCTGAATTCCAATGAATATAATCCCAATCTACTCAGTCTCTCCTCATAAGCCAACCCCCTCAACTCCGGAATCAACCTAGTGAACCTCCTTTGCACCCCCTCCAGTGCCAGTACATCCTTTCTCAAGTAAGGAAACCAAAACTGCACACAGTACTCCAGGTGTGGCCTCACCAGCACCTTGTACAGCTTCAACATAACCTCTCTGCTTTTAATTTCAATTCCTTTAGCAATGAAGGACAAAATTCCATTTGCCTTCCTAATTACTTGTTGTACCTGCAGACCTACCTTCTGTGATTCATGCACAAGGACACCCAGGTCCTTCTGCATAGCAGCATGCTGCAACTTTTTATCATTCAAGTAATAATCCTTTTTACTATTACTCCTACCAAAATGTATGACTTCACATTTATTTACATTGTATTCCATCTGCCAGACCTTTGCCCACTCACTCAATGTATCTATGTTCCTCTGCAAAGTTTCACAGTCCTCTGCACACTTTGCTTTGTCACTCATCTTAGTGTCATCTGCAAACTTTGACACCCTACACGTGGTCCCCAACTCCAAATCATCGATATAAATTGTAAATAATTGCGGTCCCAACACCGATCCCTGAGGCACACCACTAGTCACTGACTGCCAGCTAGAATAGCACTCATTTATCCCTACTCTTTGCTTCCTGTTAGTCAACCAATCCTCTATCCATCCTAATACTTTACCCTTAATGCCATGCATCCTTATCTTATGCAGTAGCCTCTTGTGCGGCACCTTGTCAAAGGCCTGTTGGAAGTCTAGGTACACCACATCCACTGAGTCCCCATTGTCCACCTCGCTCGTAATGTCTTCATAGAATTCCAAAAGATTTGTCAAGCATGACCTGCCCTTCATGAGCCCATGCTGCGTCTGCCCAACGGCACAATTTCTATCAAGATGCCTTGCTATTTCTTCCTTGATAATAGACTCAAGCATCTTCCCCAATACAAAGGTTAAGCTAACTGGTCTATAATTCCCCATCTTTTGTCTACTTCCCTTTTTAAACAGTGGCGTCACATTTGCTGTTTTCCAATCTGCTGGGACTGCCCCAGAGTCCAGCGAATTTTGGAAAATTACCACCAGTGCACCTGCTATTTCTCCCGCCATCTCTTTTAGTACCCTGGGATGCATTCCATCAGGGCCAGGAGATTTATCAATCCTTAGCTCCGTTAGCTTGCCCAACACTACCTCTTCCGTAATTATGATTGTTTCCAGGTCCTCACCTACCTTTGTCTCTTTGTCTATTACTGGCATGTTATTAGTGTCCTCCACTGTGAAGACCGATACAAAATACCTGTTCAATGCCTCGGCCATTTCATCATATCCCATAACTAAATTCCCCTTCTCATGCTCTAAAGGGCCAACGTTTACTTTAGCCACTCTTTTTCATTTTATATATTTATAGAAACTTTTCCTATCTGTCTTTATATTCTGTGCTAGTTTTTTCTCATGTTCTATCTTACTTTTCCTTATAGCTCTTCTTGTGGCTTTCTGTTGACCTTTAAAGTTTTCCCAATCTTCTAGTTTCATGCTGTTTTTGGCCACTTTGTATGCCTTCTCTTTCAATTTGATAGCCTCCCTTATTTCTTTAGACACCCATGGCAGATAACCCCTTTTCTTACGGTCCTTCCTTTTCATTGGAATATACTTTTGCTGAGCACTTTGAAAGATTGTTTTGAAAGTCCTCCACTGCTTGTCAACTGTCCCACCATAAAATCTTTGTTTCCAGTTTACTTTAGCCAAGTCCTCCCTCATTCTATTGTAGTTCCCCTTGTTCAAGCACAGGACCCTGGTATTGGATTTTATCTTCACACTCTCCATCTGTACTCTAAATTCAACCATACTGTGATCACTCCTTCCAAGAGGATCTCGAACTATGAGGTCATTAATTATTCCTGTCTCATTACACAGGACCAGATCTGGGATAGCTTGCTCCCGCTTTGGTTCCATTACATACTGTTCAAGAAAACTATCATGGATACACTCAACAAACTCCTCCTCAAGGCTACCCTGATTGAGCAGTTTCGACCAAATTACATGTAGGTTAAAATCCCCCATGATGATTGCCGTACCATTATTACAGCCATTAGTTATTTCTTTGTTTATTGCCCGCCCCAATGTGATGTTATTATTTGGTGGCCTATAGACTACGCCTATCAGTGACTTTTTCCTCTTAGAATTTCTAATTTCCACCCAAATGGATTCAACCTCATTCTCCATAGAACCTATATCATCTCTCAGCACCGCCCTGATGGCGTCCTTGAATATCAGAGCTACACCAACTCCCTTACCTTCCTGTCTGTCCTTCCAAATAGTCTGGTACCCTTGGATATTTAACTCCCAGTCGTGACCATCCTGTAACCATGTCTCCGTAATGGCTACCAAATCATATTCATTCGCGATGATTTGTGCCGTTAACTCATCAACCTTGTTACGAATGCTACGAGCATTCAGGTAAAGTGCCTTTATGCTAGCTTTCTTACCCTCATGATTTCCAACATCTCTCATAATATCTCCTGAGTTATCCTTCCTTTTCGCTTCTTTCTTAGTCTGCCTTGAACTTAAACCCTCCTGCACACATGCTAACCTTTTTATTTCCCATCACACTCCCTGTTGTTTTCCCTTTCCCTTCCCCCCAACTCACTAGTTTAAAGTCCTAGTGACCACCCTATTTATCCTTTTCACAAGAACACTGGTTCCAGATCGGTTCAGGTGGAGACCGTCCCATCGGTACAGATCCCTCCGGTTCCAAAACTGATGCCAATGCCCCATGAAATGTAACCCCTCCTTCCCACACCACTCCCTTAGCCACGTGTTTACTTCCCTAATTTTCTTATCCCTAAGCCAATTTGCACGTGGCTCGGGCAGTAATCCGGAGATTATGACCCTCGAGGATCTGTTCCTTAATTTCGCTCCTAGTGCTTGATAATCCCCAAACAGGTCCTCCATCCTAGCCTTGCCTATGTTGTTAGTCCCAACGTGGACCACAACAACTGGATCCTCCCCCTCCCGCTCCTATATCCTTTCAAGCCGGTCAGAGATGTCCTGCACCCTGGCACCGGGCAGGCAACACACCATGCGGGACTCCCGATCCAGCTTGCAAAGGATACTATCTATCCCCCTAACTATAGAATCCCCTATTTGAAAAATGAAGGCCACTGATGCTCGAGGTAAGTCCTTTTAAGAGGGAAAGCTTACCTTCCCGGCAGCCCCCGGTCCTCGCTGTCGCCTCTCCCTCTGCTTCAGTTCTATGATTTCCAAATCTGTCTGTCATTGACAGTTTTTCTTACCTTGTGCCTGGTTCTGTTCTAAGTGCATTGCTAGAGATTGTTTCGCAAGCGTATTGCACGACTATGAGGCAACTAGAAGATATATGGGAGCCAATGGCTTTGTGGCATTATCACTGGGCTGTTAATCCAGAGACCATTATCTGGGCTGTTGCTTTGGAGACCTGAGTTCAAATCCCACCATGGCAGATTGTGAATTCAACAAAAATCTGGAATTAAGAGTCCACTGATGACCATGAATCCGCTGTCAGGAAAAGTCCATCCACTCTACTAATCCCCTTTAGGGAAGGAAACTGGCATCCTTACCTGCTGTACTCCACAATGTGACTCCCAACCCATTAGCAATGTGGTTGACTCCCAACTGTCTTGTGGGCTATTTGGAATGAGCAATAACCACTGACCCAGCTCAGTGATGCCCTTAGCCCATGAACGAATGAAAAAAAACCAGGACCAGTTTGTCCCATCCAGCGATGTTCACTTGTTTTCAAGCTCCAACCTGGGACATGAGCAGGTTGAAGCTACAATGCAGTACCTGTGGAGTGCTGCATTGACAAGAGTGCTGTGTTTTGTGCAGAAGATTCTGTGGCACTGTTTGAAGAAGAGCAGCCAATTCTCCCAGAATCATGGTCAATAAGCCTCCCTAAACCAACGCCAACAAAACAGATCATCTGCTCCACTGCACAGCCATCACTGGGATCTTTCTGTGTACAGTAAGCTGGTGTGTCTACCCATAAAATTTCATGTTAAAAGCCTTCTGTGAGTTGAGGAGAGCATCAGGAGGTCATATAGATATGAGAAGTCAAAAAATTGTGGAAAGTTTAAAGCACAGAAGGCCATTCAGCCTGCTGAACCACTGCCCGCTCCTTGTGCTACTACATTTCAAATGAAACCAGCAATTACACTCAGAAATTTCTGTTTGAAGATTTGTCTACTAGAGTCCTAGAAGCAGATTAAAGGTGCATATATATTTATGGAAAACAAAGATGATAAAGACAGCTCATATACATCTATCTGACAGCATCGATATAAAGACTTCCATCCTATTATAGTGAACTGTGCAAATACATCAACAATTATAAATTACAGAAATGTCCAACCTTGTTACCTCCATGAACCAAATGTGAATATTGCACAACTCCATGAGCCACAAGTAAAATGTGAATTAGCGTTTCAACTTATGTGCATGTATGCTGTAGGTGGTCTTTAGTAACAGATCTTGGGTTTGTGATTTGTGATTTATTTTTCAAACCTCCAGACCCACTATGTTCAAAGAGGTGTCAGGCCAGTCAATGAGACATTTAAGCACAATTGAGGCCGAACAGCTGGAAGGCTGGACTTGACAAGGTTCGTAGGCCTCTAAGGCCTAGTTATGGCTTCAACAGCCCTGATATAATACACAGTTAAAGACAACAAATTATCACTTGCTTTAATTTATTCTCGATATCTGTGACTGTTTTTTAGCAGCGGATAGTGAACTTTCCATAGCAGCTGTCTTAATGGTGCTTTGAAGTGAGCTGCAGTTCCAGTTGTGAAGTCTAATGTTTTGCCTCCCCATGCACATGTTAGTAATTTTCCAAATTTTCTTTAGAACTGATTTCCGAAGCAAGATGTAAACCCAAGGATCCAAGATCTGGTTCCAGGCAGCCAGGCGAACACTGAAGAGAAGTGAAGTTATTGCTTTTGGGCCCGCATTTAAGCTCCCTATCGAGGCCACAGATACCTGAAATGAAAGAGAAAATAAGTTTAGTTGTCAGCAGAAGCAATGACTATTCTTCAGCTCAATGTTGGTACGTAAAATTTACAAACATTTATAGAGGTGCATGGATAGGGTGAATAGTCAAAGTCTCTTCTCCAGGATAGGGAAAATCCAAAACTGGAGGACATGGGTTTAAAGTCAGAGGGGAAAGATTTAAAAGGGACCTCAGGGGCGACTTTTTCACACCTATATGGAAGGTACGATGAAGTGATAGATGCAGGTATAATTTCAACACTTAAAAGTTATTTGGACAGGTACATGGATAGGAAAGGTTTAGAGGGATATGGGCCAAACACAGGCAAGTGGGACTAGTTTAGTTTGGGAAAGCTGGTCGGCTTGGATGAGTTGGATTGAAGGGTTTGTTTCTATGCTGTATGACTCTATGACTGTATTTATGTCAAATTAAGCAACCCAGTATATTCTGGGGCAATTTCTTATATTTGTTGAACTGTTCCAGCTGTGGGAAATGGAAAATTTGGAATTTCACCACTGGCTATGATCTTTCAGCTCAATAACCAAATCATAGAATCCCTGCTGTACAAAAAAGAGCCTCACTGACCCTCCAAAGAGCATCGTATGTAGACCCAGCCCCACAACCCAACATTTAGCATGGCCAATCTTCTACACATCTTCACTGTGGAATGAAACCACAGCAACCCACACAGACACAGGGAGAACATGCAAACTCCATACAGTCACCCAAGGCTGGAATTAAACCCAGGTCTCTGGTGCTGTGAGGCAGTAGAGCTAACCACTGAGCCACGATGCCACCCACAGTCAGTGACACAAGATTGTAAGAACTAGGAATTGGAGTGGACCTTTGGTCTGCTTGAGCCTGCTCTACCATTCAATCAGATTAAGTCTGGTCTCATCATGACCTGAGTTCCTCTTTCCCACCTTGTTCCCATAACCCTTGAAATCCTTGTGAATTTAAAATCTGTCCGCCGCAACCTCGAACATTTTCAATGACCCAGCCTCTATTGTTGACCCTCAGAGGAGAAATTCCTCCTCGTCTTTCTTTTTGAAATGAGACACCTTTATTCTGAAACCAGGTGCCCTTGATTTAGACTCCCTCAAGAGGAGAAACATGTTCTCAGCAGCATGCCATCTGAGACTGTTAAATTAATATGAGAAATATCTTTTGTTTTTTTTAAGCCCTGATAGGTATAGGCCAATCTGCTTAATCGCTCCTCAGAAGAAACTATCTCCAACGCAAATATATCCTGGAGATTACAGTTGCTCGCAGTATGCTACATCTGATTACAGCAAGACTTGCCTACTTTTAACTCCATCTCCCTAACAATATAACCAAACCATAAAACCATGAGAAACAGAAACAAGGTGTAGAGCTGGATGAACACAGCAGGCC
>NW_025978397.1:0-6538 GCF_021869965.1 Rhincodon typus | reverse complement strand
AGAAGAGCCAGGAGGGGACATGAGAAGTCTTTAGCAGGTAGGATCAAGGAAAACCCTAAAGCTTTCTATAGGTATGTCAGGAATAAAAGAATGACTACAGTAAGATTGGGGCCGGTCAAAGACAGTAGTGGGAAGTTGTGCGTGGAGTCCGAAGAGATAGGAGAGGTGCTAAATGAATATTTTTCGTCAGTATTCACGCAGGAAAAAGACAATGTAGTCGAGGAGAATACTGAGATACAGTCTATTAGACTAGACGGGATTGAGGTTCATAAGGAGGAGGTGTTAGCAATTCTGGAAGGTGTGAAAATAGATAAGTCCCCTGGGCCGGATGGGATTTATCCTAGGATTCTCTGGGAAGCTAGGGAGGAGATTGCAGAGCCTTTGGCTTTGATCTTTATGTCGTCATTGTCTTCAGGAATAGTGCCAGAAGACTGGAGACTAGCAAATGTTGTCCCCTTGTTCAAGAAGGGGAGTAGAGACAACCCTGGTAATTATAGACCAGTGAGCCTTACTTCGGTTGTGGGTAAAGTGTTGGAAAGGATTATAAGAGATAGGATTTATAATCATCTAGAAAGGAATAATTTGATTAGGGATAGTCAACACGGTTTTGTGAAGGGTAGGTCGTGCCTCACAAACCTTATTGAGTTCTTTGAGAAGGTGACCAAACAGGTGGATGAGGGTAAAGCGGTTGATGTGGTGTATTTGGATTTCAGTAAAGCGTTTGATAAGGTTCCCCATGGTAGGCTATTGCAGAAAACACGGAGGCATGAGATTGAGGGTGATTTAGCGGTTTGGATCAGAAATTGGCTAACCTGTAAGAAGACAGAGGGTGGTGGTTGATGGGAAATGTTCATCCTGGAGTTCAGTTACTAGTGGTGTACCTCAAGGATCTGTTTTGTTGGGCCACTGCTGTTTGTCATTTTTATAAATGACCTGGATGAGGGCGTAGAAGGATGGGTTAGTAAATTTGCGGATGACACCAAAGTCGGTGGAGTTGTGGATAGTGCGGAAGGATGTTGCAGGTTACAGAGGGACATAGATTAGCTGCAGAGCTGGGCTGAGAGGTGGCAAATGGAGTTTAATGCGAAAAAGTGTGAGGTGATTCACTTTGGAAGGAGTAACAGGAATACAGAGTACTGGGCTAATGGTAAGATTCTTCGTAGTGTGGATGAGCAGAAAGATCTCGGTGTCCATGTGCATAGATCACTGAAAGTTGCCACCCAGGTTGATAGCATTGTTAAGAAGGCGTACAGTATGTTAGGTTTTATTGGTAGAGGGATTCAGTTTCGGAGCCATGAGGTCATGTTGCAGCTGTACAAAACTCTGGTGCGGCCGCACTTGGAGTATTGCGTACAGTTCTGGTCGCCGCATTATAGGAAGGATGTGGAAGCATTGGAAAGGGTGCAGAGGAGATTTACCAGGATGTTGCCTGGTATGGAGGGAAGGTCTTATGAGGAAAGGCTGAGGGTTTTGAGGCTGTTTTCGTTAGAGAGAAGAAGGTTAAGAGGTGACTTGATAGAGACATACAAGATGATCAGAGGATTAGATAGGGTGGACAGTGGGAGCCTTTTTCCTCAGATGGTGATGGCTAGCACGAGGGGACATAGCTTTAAATTGAGGGGTGATAGATATAGGACAGATGTCAGAGGTAGGTTCTTTACTCAGAGAGTAGTAAGGGTGTGGAATGCCCTGCCTGCAAAAATAGTAGACTCGCCCACTTTAAGGGCATTTAAATGGTCATTGGATAAACATATGGATGATAATGGAATAGTTTAGGTTAGATGGGCTTCAGATTGGTTTCACAGGTCGGCGCAAGATCGAGGGCCGAAGGGCCTGTACTGCGCTGTAATGTTCTATGTCCTATGTTCTATGTTCTATTCCTGGGAAGATAATTTCACAGACCAATGGCACTCTGAAAGAAGAATGTTTTCCTCAGTTCCATTTTAAGTGATTAATTTTTAAACTCTGTCCGCTAAATTCTAGTCTGTCCCATTTGGGAAAATATCTTCTCAACATCCGTCCAATCAATTGCCCTCAGGACCATGTGTTTCAATAAAATCACCTCTCATTCTGCTAAACTGCAATAGATATGGGCCAAACTTGACCTAATCTTAACCCTGGCCCTCACCTTAAGATAAGCCCCTCATCCCAAGTATCATTCAAGTGAACCTTCTCTGAACTACTTCTAATGCTATTAAACACTTTCTCAAGACCAAATCTGTACTCAGTCCAGATTTGATTTTGGCAATACCATAAGCAATTGTAGCAAAATTTCCCTATTTTTACATTCCATTCCTTTTTCAACATATAACTTGAGGAATGGAAATGAAAGTTGGAATTATTTTTCTAAACAAAATATTGAACTAAGCGATTAGGGTCCTACAGGCTTTCTTATTGAATGGATGGTTTTGGTTGAAGTGAATAATCTTCTTTATCCGGCTTGTATAATAGAATCATAGAATTTTAAAGGACAGAAAGAGGCCGTTTGACCCATCATGTCTGTACCGGCTCCTAAAAGAGCTACCCAGCTAATCTCATTCTTCAGCCCTATCTCTGTAGCCCTCTAAATTCATCCCTAAGTATCACCAGCAATCTATCCTGGTCCATCCACGTTGATAGTATGGTGAAGAAATCACACCAATGCCTCTACTTCCTCAGAAGGCTAAGGAAATTTAGCATGTCCACAAGACTCTTATCAATTTTTACAGATACACCATAGAAAGCATTTTATCCTGATGCATCACAGCTCGTTATGGCAACTGCCAAAACCGCAAGAAATTACAGAGAGTTGTGAACACAGCTCAGTCCATCATGTAAACCAGCCTTCCATCGAGTCTGTCGACACTTCCCACTGCCTCTGGAAAGCAGCCAACTTAATCAAAAACTGGTCCTACCTCAGTTATACTCTCTTCTACCCTCTTCCATTAGGCAGAAGATACAGAAGTTTGAAAACATATATCAACAAATTTAAGAAAGGATTTTCCCTGCTGTTATCAGACATATTAATGGACCTCTCGTATATTAGAGTTGAACTTTATCTGCGCCTTCCATGCAGTTATAACACTGTACTCTACATTCTGTTCTATTATCCTGATGTACTTATGTAAGGTATGATTTGTCTGGTTAGCGCGCAAAACAATGCTTTTCACTATATCTCAGTACATGTGACAATAATAAATCAAATCACATTCAAATACATATTCAGCTCTCTTTTGTTAATCTGTTCCAAGAGTAGCAGTGCTGCATTCAAGCTCCTGGCTTTCTTTGTTTATTTTTTCCTTCTTTTTACTTTTACCTTTTACTTTTGCTCTTTTCTTTTGGTCTCTTTCTTTTTTCTCCCCTCTTTAAAAGCCTTTATTGGAGCTTCAGCACGATGAGAGCAGGCCTGGCCTCCCGAGCGTGTGCGGCAGCAGCGACAAGAGTTGGCGCCTCGAGGAAGCGAACCCAGTGCGGAGGAGAGCGAGCCCTCAGAGAACTTGCCATGGCAACAATGTGGACCCAGCGGTGAGACACGGCGCCAGAGCTTGGCGACTTTGATGCTGTTGGGCCCACCAGCGGAGGGCTCGAGGTGGTGGCGGCAGCACCGGCTTTCAAGATGGCGGCAGTAGCAGGGCAGCCTTTGCTGTCGGCGAAGAAGGCGAGTCCCTGCGGTCGGCAGAGAAGGTGACATCTGCTGTGAGCGTCTGTCAGCTGCGGCAATGTCGTAGACCCAAATCGGTACCCCTGGCAGAACCACAGGAGTGGCGCGGTTGCATCAGCTGTGGCATGGTAGTACTGGAATGCAGTGATGGTGACCCGAGGGCAGGACTCCTGTAAGGGACTGTGATGTGGGGGCATTAGTAGGCCCAAAGCCTGTTGTGGAGACTGCTCCACCCACCCACCCCAACATGGAGTGGAGCACAAGAAGGGAGGAAGAAATCCGTTCTTAGTTATATTCTAGTTATATCTTAATATCTCCTGTAACTCAAAATGGCGCCGGAGCTTGAGATATATTACACTTTTCACGTATTTATTCATTAAATACAAGTGACAATAAATCATTCAATTCAATTCAATTTTGAAACCTCCGGTAGAATCCACCTCCACCACTCTCCTAAGCAGCGCGTTCCAAATCCTCACAACTTTCTGAGTAAAGCCATTTCTCCTCAACTCACTCCTGCTGGCAACCTTGAAATTGTGATTACTAGTTACTGACATACCAACTAGTGGAAACAGAATATCCTTCTTTACCCTGTGTCAAAATTGTTCATAATTTTGAACATCTCAATAAGGTCACCTTTTAATCTTAATAAAAACCAAAAAGAACTGCAGATGCTGCAAATCAGGAACAAAAACAAAGTTGCTGGAAAAGCTCAGCAGGTCTGGCAGCATCTGTGAAGGAAAAAACAGAGTTAACGTTTCGGGTCCGGTGACCCTTCCTCAGAACTTTTAATCTTCTTCACTCCAAGGAAAATAAGCCCAGTCATATCCATAAAATCACAGAATGGTCACAGCATGGAAGGTGGCCGTTCATTCCATTGTGTCCATACTGGCTTTAGCAGGAGCCATTCACCTCATGCTTATGGTATTGGAATGATAGCTCTAGAGTCATTAGTTCAAATACCACCATGATCGTAAAGCAGACTGTCCACAAAAGATTGTATCAGAGATAGTAGGAACTGCAGATGCTGGAGAATCTAAGATAACAAGGTGTAGAGCTGGATGAACACAGCAGGCCAAGCAGCATCACAGGAGCAGGAAGGCTGACATTTCGGGCCTAGACTCTTCATCAGAAATGGGGGAGGGGAAGGGAGTTCTGAAATAAATAGGGAGAGACGGGGAGGCGGATAGAAGATGGATAGAGGAGAAGATAGATGGAGACAGGTCAAAGAGGTGGGGATGGAGCCAGTAAAGGTGAGTGTAGGTGGGGAGGTAGGGAGGAGATAGGTCAGTCCAGGGAGGACAGACAGGTCAAGGGGGCGGGCTGAGGTTAGTAGGTAGGAAATGGGGGTGCGGCTTGATGTGGGAGGAGGGGATAGGTGGGAGGAAGAACAGGTTAGGGAGGCGGGGACGAGCTGAGTTGGTTTTGGGATGCGGTAGGGGGAGGGGAGATTTTGAAGCTTGTGAAATCCACATTGATACCATTGGGCTGCAGGGTTCCCAAGCAGAATATGAGTTGCTGTTCCTGCAACCTTCGGGTGGCATCATTGTGGCACTGCAGGAGGCCCAGGATGGACATGTCGTCTGAGGAATGGAAGGGGGAGTTGAAATGGTTCGCGACTGGGAGGTGCAGTTGTTTATTGCGAACCAAGTGTAGGTGTTCTGCAAAGCGGTCCCCAAGCCTCTGCTTGGTTTTCCCAATGTAGAGGAGGCCACAACGGGAATAGCGGATGCAGTATACCACATTAGCAGATGTGCAGGTGAACATCTGCTTGATGTGGAAAGTCTTCTTGGGGCCTGGGATGGGGGTGAGGGGGGAGGTGTGGGGGCAGGTGTAGCACTTCCTGCGGTTGCCGGGAAAAGTGCCGGGTATGGTGGGGCTGGAGAGGAGTGTGGAGCGGACAAGGGAGTCACGGAGAGAGTGGTCCCTCCGGAAAGCAGATAAGGGTGGGGAGGGAAAAATGTCTTTGGTGGTGGGGTCGGACTGCAGATGGCGGAAGTGTCGGAGGATGATGCGTTGGATCCGGAGGTTGGTGGGGTGGTACGTCCCTGGGCCTCTGTCTCCATCTCGCGCAACCACCTAGAAACTGATATCCATTTCAAGCCCACCAACTCCCACAGCTACCTAGAATACACCTCCTCCCACCCACCTTCCTGCAAAAATGCCATCCCCTATTTCCAATTCCTTCGCCTCTGCCGCATCTGCTCCCAGGATGAGGCATTCCACTCCCGTCCATCTCAGATGTCCTTGTTTTTCAAGGACCGCAACATCCCCCCCGTCAGTGGTCGAGAACGCCCTTCACCGTGTCTCCCGCATTTCCCGCAACTCATCCCTCACACCCCGTCCCCGCTACAACAACCAAAAAAGAATCCCCCTCGTCCTCACGTACCACCCCACCAACCTCAGGATCCAACGCATCATCTTCCGACACTTCCGCCATCTACAATCCGATCCCACCACCAAAGATATTTTTCCCTCCCCACCCTTACCTGCTTTCCGGAGGGACCACTCTCTCCGTGACTCCCTTGTCCGCTCCACACTCCCCTCCAGACCCACCACACCCGGCACTTTTCCCTGCAACCGCAGGAAGTGCTACACCTGCTCCCACACCTCCTCCCTCACCCCCATCTCAGGCCCCAAGAAGACTTTCCATATCAAGCAGATGTTCACCTGCACATCTGCTAATGTGGTATACTGCATCCGCTGTACCCATTGTGACCTCCTCTACATCGGGGACACCAAGCAGAGGCTTGGGGACTGCTTTGCAGAACACCTACGCTCGGTTCGCACTAAACAACTGCACCTCCCAGTCGCGAACCATTTCAACTCCCCCTTCCATTCCTCAGATGACATGTCCATCCTGGGCCTCCTGCAGTGCCACAACGATGCCACCCGAAG
>NW_025978396.1:0-6539 GCF_021869965.1 Rhincodon typus | reverse complement strand
GCCTCTTTGACCTGTCTGTCTCCTATCCACCTATCTTCTCCTCTATCCATCTTCTATCCGCCTCCCCCTCTCTCCCTATTTATTTCAGAACCCCCTTCCCCTCCCCCATTTCTGAAGAAGGGTCCCGATCCGAAACGTCAGCTTTCCTGCTCCTCTGATGCTGCTTGGCCTGCTGTGTTCATCCAGCTCTACAACTATTCTAAATGCGCTAGTTTTTTTTTTGATATCAAATCATTTTCTATGATGACATAGCACAGATTTGTGGGATTTGATTAAAACTTTCTCGATAACATTGTTGATTCAAGGTTACTCCTTACCTACTCTACTGAATGTCTAACTCTATGTATTTAAAGGTTCCATAAACCTGAATTCCAAACTTAAATTCCATTTAATCTTATTTATAACAATTTGCTAAAGTCTAAATCCTGTAGGTTCCTGGGTCAGAATCCTGAAATTACCTCCCTAAGGGCATTGTGGGTCAACCCACACCAGGTGGGCTGCAGCGGTTCAAGAAGGCAGCTCACCACCACCTTCTCAAGGGCAACTAGGGACGGGCAAGAAATATTGGCCCAGCCAGCAAGACCCGCATCCCACAAATGAATAAAAAAGTTCCACAGAACCTCACCATAGAGAAGCACTGGTGTGCTGGTGTGCTGAAGAAGAGTCATACTAGACTCGAAACATGAACTCTGTTTCTCTGTCTCATGGATGTTGCCAGACTTGCTGAGTTTCCCCAGCATTCTCTGTTTGTTTGACATTGCAGGATCTGTTCTCAGCTGACTACAGCAAGACAAGCCGAGCTGAGAAATGCATCATCCAATTTCTAAAGCTTACCTTCTCGATCACTTATCTCTGAAATATTTCTCCCTCCAAAATGCAGCTTTTATAATGGATTGACTGACATTCCCACGAGTATGTAGTCAACTGATTTGAGAAAATGAGTAAGATTAACTTTTCCTGCCATGGGTGAACCCACTCCATTATCCTGATCTCCTAAACTGCAAGTCAAGATTTAACTGTCCAAGGTTGTATCTGAGAATCCATCAATGTGATGAGGCTAGCAGGTCTAGACACTAGATTTCTTGCATCTATCCAGTTGGTTTTTGCTTTGTCTCTTGGTAAATTATCTGTATGTTTGTTGGTAGTCACCGAAATCTCCTCAAGGGCTTCGCCTTTTCATAATGTTCCTGTTGTGATGCATGATTTAGCCAAATTGTGGCTTTCTTTTGGCCTTCTCAGTTTCCATGGACTGTGACAAGATCACCCTGTTCTCTTGCTACTCCATGATTGTATCCTTGTTGCAAGATTCTCTCTCAGAGAACATGCAAACTCATGGCAGCATTTTCTTGCTTTCTGCTTTCACACCCCATTTTGTCAGTCTGTAGGTCTTCCCTCTTGGTTCGAAATTTAGCCAGTGTTTGAACATGTGGGAGACTATCCTTACAACAGTCACAGCCCTTCATTCACTGGACCCTTCCAGTGTGTACCCACTGTAGACAGTTCTCCCTTAGATTTCATAGCCCTGTTCTGAGTGTCAGTAACATTCAACCAACACTGTCCACCCCCCTCATCTACTATAGTCTGCATCTGCTAACTGTTGATCACATGAGAATGTGAAGTATCTTATCACAGAATCACAGAAATTTTATAATGCAGAAGGAGGCCATTCAACCCATCATGTCTGTGCTACCTGACTATTATTAATTGCCCAGATTCTGAAAGTTTGTCATTGGTCCCAATTAACCGAGATGAACAGATCTTAATAATTTGATTCCCATGTCGGAGGCCCAGTGTCTTCCCATCACAACTTGCCTGGATATTTCCGCTCTTCGCAAAGCTCTGTTTTATTGTGTGTTAAAACCTTAGGATTACCATTTATCTTGGATGGCTTTATGCAGTGCCTCAGAGCTTCCACCTTGATAAATGCCCTTTTGTCTGCGTGTAAATGATTCAAATGTGCAGAGAAATATTGAATTAATCGGAACCTTTTTGAGGGCTGGATATCTGTCACACAGCACAGAGAGGATTTTGGGATCCTGTTGCATAAACCAATTAAGAAGGACTAAAATCCCAACCTGTTGAAGTGGATTCTTTAGGGCAATTTTGTGTAGCTTCAGGATAACTTCCTTTTCTCTCTCAGATTATTATTGCCTGATGCCATTAACATTTCTGTAATTCTCCCATTAAAAATATCAGGGTTTGTTATGGGGAAGCAATGAGGTCCTGATTGAGAATTGAAATTGAGACCACAATCAGATCAGCCATGGTCTCATTGAGTGGCTGAGTGGGCAAGCAGGGTTGAATGGCCCTCCTTCTAACTCCTTTGTGTGTCCAGATGCAAGTTAAGACCAGGATCCTGTCTATATGTGACACTTTACACAATGCAGTAATTCAAATAGGAATATTGAATGAAAACCTAATTACTCTGACTTTGTACAATTTTCTGCATAGTCTGATAAAGTCCATGATATATTCCTTTATGGGAACACATTGCACCTTCTGAATTCCTCAACATCTGACCATGCCTCGTAGACAGCCAGTGAGTCATCGATCTCACAAATGTCAACCATGAAGCCTAATGGAAAATACAGCCCTTCCTCAGTAACCACTTGATGGTCTTCCAACTCCAGAGGACTTTGTTTCTGCTTTTACCTTTGTCAGGAAGCAACAAGCTCAGGCCGCACCTTAATTCCCCTTCAGTAAAGGTGAATAGATTCTTGCTAGGCAGGTGACTTAAAGGGCATTGGGAATGCGGAATTCAAAACTTAAAAAGATCAGCTGCGATATTGTTGAACAATAGCAAGTTCCTAGCCCCGTTTTATAAGGTTGTTAGAAAAGCTTTGAAAGTTCAATCCCAAGGAGGTGGCTCAGCGGTCAGCACTGCTGCCTCATTGATCTAGTGACTAGGGTTTGATTCCAACCTTAGACGACTGTCTGTGTTTAGTTTGTATGCCCTCCCAGTGTTTGCTCCAGTTTCCTCCCATAGTTCAAAGATGTGCAGGTTAGCCATGGGCAATGCAGGATTATGGGATGGGTCTGGGTGGGATGCTCTTTGGAGGGTCACTGCAGACTTGATGGGTTGAACGGCCTCTTTCTACACTGTAGGGATTTCAGTGGAAGAGAACCAGTGTTTAAAAGAAGCGTGGTTGATGACGAGTTTTAATATTGGAGCTTTTAGCATTTTTTAAAATGTAGTGTTACTTCTAGAACCACTAACTTTTATCTACATGTGTTTATGGATGAAAAAATGTTGTATTTTTCCCATTGAAAAGTTCTGAATGACTTCAGAAATTATATTTGTTGCAATGTTGTCATTGAAATCTCCCACCCTAAACAATTGTAAATATTTCTTGTAATATTTAGGCTACAAATAAATTTACAATTGCTTATCCTGTCATCAATGATAGAAGACAGAGGATGGTGGAGGAGGGTTGCTTTTCAGACTGGAGGCCTGTGATCAACAGTGTGCCACAGGAATGGTGCTGGATCCTCTGCCTTTTGTCATTTTTTTATAAATGATTTAGATATGAACAAAAGAGGTATGGTTAGTAAGTTTGCAGATGACACGAAAACTGGATGTTGTAGTGGACAGCGAAGATGGTTACCTCAGAGTATCGCAGGTGGAGTTTAATTTAGATAAATGAGAGGTACTGCATTTTGGAAAGGCAAATCAGGGCAGGACTCATACACTTAATGATAAGCTCCTGGGGAGTGTTGTTGAACAAAGAGACCTTGGAGTGCAGGTTGAACGTGGAATCGCAGATAGATAGGTTAGTGAAGAAGGTGTTTGGATCCTTGCCTCTATTGGTCAGTGCATTGAGTATAGGAGTTGGGAGGGTCATGTTGTGGCTGTATAGGACATTGGTTAGGCCACTATTGGAGTATTGTGTGCAATTCTGGTCTCCCTGCTATAGGAAGCACGTGGTGAAACTTGAAAGGGTTCAGAAAAGATTTACAAGGATGTTACCAAGGTTTTGGAGGGTTTGAGCTACAGGCAGAGGCTGAATAGACTGGAGCTATTTTCCCTGGAGCGTCTGAGGCTGAGGAGTGACCCTATAGAGGTTTATAAAATTATGAGGGGGCATGGATAGCGTGAATAGCCAAGGTCTTTTCCCTGGAGTTGGACAGTCCAAAACTAGAGGGCATAGGTTTAAGGTGAGAGGGGAAAGATTTAAAAGGCACCTAAGGGGCAACCTTTTCACACAGAAGGTGGTGCGTGTATGGAATGAGCTGCCAGAGGAAATGATGGAGGCTGGTACAATTACAACATTTAAAAGGCATCTGGATGGGTATATGAATAGGAAGGGTTTAGAGGGGTATAGCCAAATGCTGGCAAATGAGACTAGATTTATACAGGATATCTGGTCAATATAGACAAGTTGGACCAAAGGGCCTGTTTCCATGCTGAAAATCCCTAGATTCCATGACTCTATGATGTCCGGAATAAACCTACAGCCTAGGATTAATGTTGCTCAGTACAAAGCAAAGACTTTGTCAACGTTCATCTTCTAAATAGACAATGTTGCGTTTCAATCCCCGTCAGATTTGTAAAAAAAATGAAGTGAAAAAAATAGACTAAGAGGGTGTGGTACTGACTCTCTTTTATCTCTGACTGGAATTCGACTTGGAAGCAAATTACTTGGTCATAATTCTAGAAACTACTGGAAATATTAGAGTGTGGGACTGATAGAACTCTTTCAACCTTTCTCAGTGAAGGACAAAGATTGACAGAGTAGTGTGATTTCATGGGATATCCGTTGGTGTCCTTCTGAGCAGTACACGAAGGATAGGCATGAGAAATTTACATTGGGAAAATAAGGATGTGCATGGGAGAATGTAGGCTATTGGGCAATAAAGTACTTAAAGTAATAAAAGGACAAGGAGAAATATGGAGAGACATAAAAAAGAGGAAGTGTCCTTAATGTTAGTGTAAAAGGAACGAGTATAGCAACCGAGATCAGAGAGACACAACAAATGAGTGGAAAACCTAATAAAAGGTAAAATGGTTTAATCTAGGAAGCAGACATTCAGCAGAGGAATTGCAAAATTGCTTTCTACCTTCTTCAGCAATGAATCTCAGAACGTTTCTATTTACCTGATGAAAAGTGTGAAATATGGCCATTTGATCTTTATGTCGTCATTGTCTTCAGGAATAGTGCCAGAAGACTGGAGACTAGCAAATGTTGTCCCCTTGCTCAAGAAGGGGAGTAGAGACAACCCTGGTAATTATAGACCAGTGAGCCTTACTTCGGTTGTGGGTAAAGTGTTGGAAAGGATTATAAGAGATAGGATTTATAATCATCCAGAAAGGAATAATTTGATTAGGGATAGTCAACACGGTTTTGTGAAGGGTAGGTCGTGCCTCACAAACCTTATTGAGTTCTTCGAGAAGGTGACCAAACAGGTGGATGAGGGTAAAGCGGTTGATGTGGTGTATATGGATTTCAGTAAAGCGTTTGATAAGGTTCCCCATGGTAGGCTATTGCATAAAATACGGAGGCATGGGATTGAGGGTGATTTAGCGGTTTGGATCAGAAATTGGCTAGCTGTAAGAAGACAGAGGGTGGTGGTTGATGGGAAATGTTCATCCTGGAGTTCAGTTACTAGTGGTGTACCTCAAGGATCTGTTTTGGGGCCACTGCTGTTTGTCATTTTTATAAATGACCTGGATGAGGGCGTAGAAGGATGGGTTAGTAAATTTGCGGATGACACCAAAGTCAGTGGAATTGTGGATAGTGCGGAAGGATGTTGCAGGTTACAGAGGGACATAGATAAGCTGCAGAGCTGGGCTGAGAGGTGGCAAATGGAGTTTAATGCGGAAAAGTGTGAGGTGATTCACTTCGGAAGGAGTAACAGGAATACAGAGTACTGGGCTAATGGTAAGATTCTTGGTAGTGTGGATGAGCAGAAAGATCTCGGTGTCCATGTGCATAGATCACTGAAAATTGCCACCCAGGTTGATAGCGTTGTTAAGAAGGCGTACAGTATGTTAGGTTTTATTGGTAGAGGGATTGAGTTTCGGAGCCATGAGGTCATGTTGCAGCTGTACAAAACTCTGGTGCAGCCGCACTTGGAGTATTGCGTACAGTTCTGGTCACCGCATTATAGGAAGGATGTGGAAGCATTGGAAAGGGTGCAGAGGAGATTTACCAGGATGTTGCCTGGTATGGACGGAAGGTCTTATGAGGAAAGGCTGAGGGTCTTGAGGCTGTTTTCGTTAAAGAGAAGGTTAAGAGGTGACTTGATAGAGACATACAAGATGATCAGAGGATTAGATAGGGTGGACAGTGGGAGCCTTTTTCCTCGGATGGTGATGGCTAGCACGAGGGGACATAGCTTTAAATTGAGGGGTGATAGATATAGGACAGATGTCAGAGGTAGGTTCTTTACTCAGAGAGTAATAAGGGCGTGGAATGCCCTGCCTGCAAAAGTAGTAGACTCGCCAACTTTAAGGGCATTTAAATGGTCATTGGATAAACGTATGGATGATAATGGAATAGTTTAGGTTAGATGGGCTTCAGATTGGTTTCACAGGTCGG
>NW_025978395.1:0-6539 GCF_021869965.1 Rhincodon typus | reverse complement strand
CTACGCCTTGTTATCTCGAGGTCTAGGATGTGTTGCCTACTTTCCCTTTGGCAGTCAGCAGCAACTGACTTAGAATCCCAGAATTGTATACTTCAAATTCAACAAGTTCCATTTTCAGTCAAAGAGAGGCATTTAAGGTGCTAATGGTCCATTTCAGTGGGCTATAGGTAGGCTGTTAAGACAACACAATAGGACTGCCCCACCCATTAAAATTTCCTTTGTGTGGTGATGAGGGAACTGTAAAAGCCTTTGTGCTAATGTAGCATATTTGGCTTGGATGTTTCTTTCTCTGTGTCCACCCTGGCTGGAAACAGATGACTCGCCTCCAAGTCCTTTGTGTCAAAGTGTAAATAAAATAGAGGATTCAGGAACTTCTACAAATACAATCATATGATCAGCCGCAATCATTTGTCGAGCCCAGAAAATCTGTCCATTTTTAAAAGAAACACATTTAATTTGAAATTTAAACACAAGAATATATAAGATAAGCACAGCAGGTGAGACAGCATCTGAGGAGCAGGAAAGTCAACGTTTCAGGCTAAAACCCTTCGTTGGGATTGGGGAGGGGGAGGGGACGCCAGAAAAGAGGGGAGGGGGGAATGGTGGGGTTCGGGAAGGGTAGATGAGGTAGAGATAGGTGGATGCAGGTAGGGTTCATTGTGGTTGGTCTGTCGGAAGTGTGGAGCGAAAAGGTGAGTAGGAAGATGGACAGGTTGGGGGAGGAGAGACTTTAAAGCTGGTGAAGTCAATATTCAGGCTATTGTGCTGTAAGCTCCCAAGGCAAAATATGAGATGTTGTTCCTCCAGTTTACATTTGGCCTCACTCTGACAGTGGATGAGGCTAAGGATGGGCATGTCACGAGGAGAGTGGGAGGGGGAGTTAAAGTGGATGGCAACCGGAAGGTCAGTTTGGTTGGTGTGAGCAGAGTGCAAATGCTCTGCGAATCGGTCCCTGAGTCTGCATTTGGTCTCCCTGTTATAGAGGAGACCACATTGGGAGCAACGGTTACAGTAGATGAGGTTGGATGATGTGCAGGTGAATCTCTGCCAGATTTGGAAGGATTGTTTCGGGCCTCAGACGGAGGTGAGAGGGGAGGTGTCGGGGCAGGTGAAGCACCTCCTGCAGTTGCAGGGAAAGGTACCGGGTGCGGTGGATGGGTTGGTGGGGAGTGTGGAGCTGACGAGGGAGTCGCAGAGTGAATGGTCCCTGCGGAAAACAGACAGGAGCAGGGAGGGAAATATCTTTTAGGTGGTGGAGTCTGATTGTAGGTGACAGAAATGTTGGAGAATGATGTGTTGTATGCGGAGATTGGTGGAGTGGTATGTGAGGGCCAAGGGGATTCTATCATTATTGGTTTTGGGGCTAGGGTTTGAGGGCAGAAGTGTGGGAAATGAAGGAGATGTGGTTGAGGGCAGTCCTTACTGTCTCCAACATATACGATAATTTAATTTTCTTTGGATATTTTTCATACCTTTGGCCATGACATGCAGTTAATGTTCTTGTTCTGTTGAGCTCCACCCATTCTACTGATGTCAACTACAATCTTTGGACAGTATGAGGAGTTCTGTCGTAATTTTGGGAGTTGGCAGATGTATCAATACCTGTGATGAGGTCTTAATAATTATGCCTGATTCAATGTAGTTGTATCTATTGATATCATTCAATAAACTTTCTTATTTAAGAACAGTGTCTCTCCTATAGCTGTAATACAGTGATGAATCCTCCACTGCTAATTACTGGATAGGTCTAAGACAAAGAAAAGACAGATATAGCCTCATCATTACCCATTACAGTTTCAGCAAAGCTTACCTATTTTAAACTCTAACCCCCTGGCAATAATGGTCAAAATTCCATTTGTCTTCTTAATTCCTAGCTGCACCTGCATGCTAACATTATGTGTTTCATGCACAAGAACACCCATATCTCTTTGTTACACACTTTTTGGAATCTCTTTCTATTTAAGTCCTATCTACCATTTTATTTTTCCTACTAAAGTAAATCATCTCACATTTTCCTACACTTGCCAAGATTTTTGTTCAACTCAACCAATTTACATCTGGTTGCAGAATTCTTATATCCCCGTCACAACATATCCTCCCACCTATGTTTATATCATCAGAAGATGTCAATACATTGATACATTACACTCTGCCCCTCTTCCAAGTCATTAGACAGATTTCTTTTAAGGTCTTAGTGAAAATTTATAGCTCAGTTTGAGGATGCAGTTGTTCGTTAACTCGCCGAGCTGGTTTTTCCATGGTGTGCAGACGTTTCATTACCATTCTAGATAATATCATCAGTGCGACCTCTAATTGAAGTATTGGTGTTCTGCTCTGTTCTGAATTTATATGATCCCCTGGTGTGGTGTGTCTTGTCACTTCCGGTTCTGTTTTTTCGCAGCGGTCTGTATACGCGGTCTCTTCCTATGTGTTTGTTAGTGGAGTCACGTGTTGAGAACCAGGCTTCCAGAAATTCCCTTGCATGTCTGTTGTTCACTTGTCCCAGTATAGTCACTTTGTCCCAGTCGAACTGAACGCCGTCACTGTCTGTGTGTATCGAGACAAGTGAATATTAGTCGTAGATAGTAGGAACTGCAGATGCTGGAGAATCCGAGACAACAAGGTGCATGGCTGGATGAACACAGCAGGCCAAGCAGCATCATAGGAGCAGAGAGGCTGACGTTTTGGGCCTAGTCTTTTTACTGCCAGCTGGCAGCCTACTGGGACAAAGTGACTATACTGGGACAAGCGAACAACAGACATGCAAGGGAATTTCTGGAAGCCTGGTTCTTAACATGGGACTCTATTAACAAAATAGACCCCGTACACAGGCTGCTGCTAAAAAACAGAACTGGAAGTGACAAGACACACCACACCAGAGGATCATATAAATTCGGAATGGAGAAGAACACTATGCTTCGAATGGAGGTTGCACTGATGATGTTGTCTAGAATGGTAATGAAACATCTACACACCACGGAACAACTGGCTCGGCAAGCTAACAAACAACTGCATTAGATAGATAGTAAATAATTGATGCCTCGGATCTTATACTTGTGGTGCTCCACATATTTCCAACCTGACAAAGACCCATTACTCTCAACTGTCTTCTTTGTATTAACCAATCATCTATCTATGCTAATACATTCGATCTTCAGCAATAACCTTTCTTATTGGATGCCTTCTGGGATCCAATTTACTACATCTACCAGTTTCCTTTATCAACTCTGCTTGTTACAGCCACAAAGAATACCAGTACATTTGCCAAATATAATACCTCTTTCACAAAACCATGTTGACTCTGCTTGATTTTGTTAAATTTTTGAAATTTCCTGCTATTTTGTGTTTAATGTTGGACTCTAGCATTTTCCCAACACCTGATGTTAGGCAAACTGGCCTTTAGTTTCCTGCTTTCGGTCTCCTTCCCTTCTTGAAGAGGGGTTTCACTTAAGCAATTTTCCAATCTGCTGGAACTGTCCTGGAAATTAGTGAGTTTAGAATATTTCACCCAATGCTGCATTATCTCTGCAACCACTTCCTTTGGATGTAGGCCATCAGGTCTTAGTGACTTGTCTACCTTCAGTGCTATTAGTTTGTCAAAGGCCTTCACACTTAGAAATACAGAGATCTTAGTGAATGAGACTCTATATGGAGCAATTTAAAGCTCCAGGAGGTAAAGTTAGACATCTCTAAGAGCAAAGGGAATAGCCTTATGATAAACAGTGCAAAGACCAGAAAGGGAAGCTAATGAAATGTAAAAAAGAGTGCTTGTGTCTCACGATGAGCATCACCGCCATTGATATTAAGCTTCCCTGCATTTCTGCAGCTGTAAGACACTCTGAAAGGGCCAGGAAACAAACTAAGAGTGGGGCTACAGAATATACAAGGCCTTGGCATCTATTTAAGCTGAAAATGAGTAAGTTGAAATAAATCTAAAGAAACCAGTCCAGTGAAAGAAGAGAAGCTGGGAAAATTACTTTTAAAAAGATCAGCACTCACTAATTAAGCTGTGATTGTGGCGTGAAGATTTATAAAGGCTGTAGCCATTGAACATTACTTAACACAAAAACAGAAATTGCTATAAAAACTCAGCAGGTGTAGCAGCATCCGTGGAGAGAAAGCAGGGTTAACGTGAGCTCTTCTCTGTAGAAGGGTCAGTGGACCCAAAATGTTAATTTGATTTTGAAGATTGAGAAAAAGTTAATTCTACCCAGGAAGAAGTAGTAAAACTCCATCTTGGATGAATAAGAAGGGATAATCCTACAAGAAGCAGGTAGCTACCATTTTGTTTGTTGCACAACGTAGTAAAACCTAATAAGCAGTACAGAAATCCAGTTTAACAAAAAGACACTTAAAAAGGCTGGAAAACAGTCAACCACTGCAGAATAGCCAGTTCATGAAAGTTAAAGCTTTGTGAAGAATTTAATACAGTAGTACAGAAGTAAAGCATTCAAAAAAAAAAGCAAATAAAGCAAAATTGCAACATTGCTGTGGTATGGAATCCAGCAAACTTTAAAGCAACAGAGTTAAAACTGTATTGATCAGTACAAGAATGCAAACTTAAAGATAACAGATTAAAAACAGCAACTACTATGTGCTGACTCTTGCATTTTTTTGGCTGTGTCAGTTTTGTCATTGCGGGTTTCTCGCCACAAGACCTAGCAAGATCACTCTTATCACACTTGCCTCACTAACTACCTAACTCGCCCTTACAGCACTCCTCTAGCCTGACTCTAACCCCAGTTCTATCACTCGTCATACCCAAAACAACTTATGACTATGGGAAATCGTGGAATGAACCAGCATCCCTGGTGCCTGGCCATCTTTAAAATCTCAATCTGCATCCAGACCAGCACTGTCTGTCTGGAGCTGTCTTGTTCAGTTTCTGACATTTACCCCTGATAAGGCAGACAAAGGAAAATGGGCCCACTTTGCCAGCAGGAATCAAGAGGTCCTGGTGGATGGAACAATGCAAACGTGGCACATCGTCTATGTCCCCAGGGAACTGGCATGGAAGCCACAACACCAGACCGTGATAGCCTTGTCCAAAGTTCCACCTGGGTCAGTCATCTGGGGAATGCATAGCAATGTAGGAAGAAAATTAATTATCTTCTCCATTCCATCAGTGTAAGTGCAACCATTTTACCTCCAATACCTCACACTCACTCCATCTCTGTTTCTGCATCCACCTCCCGCCAAGGCTTACAGTCTACAGCACTCACTATTGTCTGCAACATGTTCCTTCACGTGCCATAATCTATTGAAAACCCTGATAGCACTGACCCTCTGTGACCTCTGTTACCTACTCACTTGCTCAGGACACCTCCCCACCTTGCAGCAAAGATAACAGCTGTGCCACACATTCATTTCCTTTACTACTTCCCTTTTTCTCATTCCAGGAGGAAAGCAGCCTATAATAGGCAACATGAGTCAAGATGAGCGGTTGGCTTCCCAGCATTCTGCTCTTCACCCTTTATGTTTAGAGCATCCTGATTCTGACCATCCTGAGCTGTGGACTGATCGTGTTGGACCATTATCAGACGCTGCCTTGTCTTAGTGTGTTGGGACCTCCCTGACTAAAGGCTATCTCTCTTGACTTGACTAAAGACAGTGGACAATTATGAGAAGCTCCCTAGCCTTTGTGTCTGCGCTCTATGGCAAGGTAATACAGAACTACCACGAGCCTGAGGGGGAAAAGCACAAAAAGACAACCCAGGCAAGGATGCTGTGAGCATCCAGAAAGGCTCAAAATATGTGAGCTCTAATAGAGTGAGTGAACAGCAGAGATGTAGCCTGGTCCAGTACATGAGCTTGATATGTATCCCCTAACTGTAATGTGTCCTTGCTGCAGCATTACAATGATAGTTGCTGTCGTGGCCCAAGGTGCAGCATTGAAGTTCAGAAGAGTACTGTAAATAGAGTGGAGATGTGCCATAGGTTTTTAGATGCTGGCGCATATCATATGCCATGGACATTGCCAGTGTACCCATGATGGAGCAAGCAGCAAGCTCAAGTTGCCAGTTACCCATTGACAATTGACAATTGACAATTCTCATATTCTAGCTTGTTTGGCGAGTTTACTGAAGTGAGAATATTAATTATGTGAGTGGAGCTCTTAATAAGGCAAGCTCTAATCCCCCTTATTTGGCGACTTGCAATTGCCTAGCAAGAAACTCACCCTGCTGCTTGGCTAAAGCATAAAAGATGCAGTGAGGAGCTCTTGATGTCTTGAGATAGACCTTGCCCAACATCTCGTCCAATTTTGCTCAAATCTCACCATAGATCATATAGATCAGACCCCTAAAAGATTCTGTGTATGATTTTTGTTCCCAAATCTAATGAATCCACCAGAATATGTGTTGACTGAACACATCTCAACAGAGGGAGATAGCAAGATCTGCAGACGCTGGAGTCAGAGACAACACAGTATGGAGCTGGAGGAACACAGCAGGCCAGGCAGCATCAGAGGAGCAGGAAAGTTGACGTTTCGAAAAGCTCCACACTGTGTTATCTCTGACTCCAGCATCGGCAGTTTTTAC